>NC_037668.1:69056357-69255729 GCF_003255815.1 Theropithecus gelada | reverse complement strand
TGGTGGTGGTGGTGGTAGTGATGGTGGTGGTGGTAGTGGTGGTAGTGGTGGTATTGGTGGTGGTGGGGGTGGTGGTGGTGGTGGTGGTGGTGGTAGCGGTGGTGGTGGTGGTGGTGATGGTAGTGGTGGTAGCGATGGTGGTAGAGGTGGTGGTGGTGGTGGTGGTGGTGCTGGTGGTGGTGATGGTAGCCATGGTGGTAGAGGTGGTGGTGGTGGTAGTGATGGTGTTGGTAGTGGTGGTAGTGGTGGTGATGGTAGTGATGTTGGTGGTAGTGGTGGTGGTGGTTATGGTAGCAGTGGTGATAGAGGTGGTGGTGGTGGTGGTGGTGGTGGTAGTGGTGGTAGTGGTAGTGGTAGTGGTGGTGATGGTGATGGTTGTAGCGATGGGGGTGGTGGTGGTAATGGTGACAGTGATGGTAGTGATGGTGGTAGAGGTGGTGGTGGTGGTGCTTCCCCGGGGCCTATAGTGAGGGATGAGATTTGCAGTGGAGAGACATCCCCTTCCCTGTCCAGTTATTCCATGCTCTAGAAAACAGTTCTCCCACTAGCAACATCTTCTTCAACCATGAGAGCCAGAGGGTGTTTAATACATTCAAAGAGGGGAGATTGGTGCCCTTCTTTTCATGCCCACTGGCTGTGTGACCTCTGGCAAGTGACTTTACCTCTCTGAACCTCCATTTCATCACTTGAAAAAGAGGACTGACATAACCCCTTTCACTGGTTTCTAGTAAGGATGAGGAGGTCCTGGAGTGAGGAGAAGGCATTGTAGTGCTAAAGGATCACAGATGTTCATCTGTGTTCCTGCGGTTGCTGCTATCTAGCCCACGCAGAAAATGGCTGAGCAGTGTGTAGGGTCCAGTTAGCCACCAGGTACAGGCATACCATGGGGCTGGAAAGACGTTGCTCTACATCTCGATCATAAAGGTGACGTGGCGCTCTGATCAATAAAGGTGTTGCATGAAGATGATCCTTTGGTGGCTGTGTCAGGACCTGTAAAATCCTTTGTGACTTGCAGCACTAGGAGGAGCCCTTGTGACTGGAGTGAACAGCAGCAAGGCCACCAGCTCCAAGAGATGAAGGCCTGAGGAGAACAGAGCATGACAAAGACTGGGCAGGAGATTGGACCGTCATAGGAGGTGCTGATCCCAGTCAACAAAAAACTTTCAACACGGCGAAGAAGCGTCTCCACTTCCCCTGCGCTTACACTGGAGGAGACCAAAAGAGCCATGCCTATAGCAGCCTCCACCTCATTGCCCTCTTCTGACCTTGCTTGCTTGTTTCCAGCGTCTGGGTCATGGTCAGGTTCACTGTGCAGCTCTCAAGAGGGTCTAGCCCCAGTCCCAGAATGGAGATGCCAGGAAGGACCTAAATAAGGAGCCCCTGGGTGTTGAGGGGTCTATGCTCACCCCCTGGAGGAGGCCTTGTCGAGTCAATGAGTTGGCTAGAGACCAGAGAGGGCAAGGGCCTGGGCCTAGGTCACATAGCCAGTTACCCACATGTGACTGGGAAGAGACGACGTGTTCTCTGCTAACTGGTTACCACCTCCTTTAATCTCTGAGAAGTTTTCATAGAAATGGCTTTTCTGAGGGATAGCCCAGTCAGCAGTGACAACTCTCACAGTCTGATCTTTACATACGAGCTCTGGAAGCTTCTCAGAGCCACATTTTTCACCCTGCCTACCTCCATGAAAACCATCTATCCATCTGTCGTGCTAAGAACTGCCCAAAGCATTAAGCACTTTGAACTGAAGGGAAGATGAGACGGGATCAGCAGGCAGGAGCAGGAGCTGAATCACGCCAGCTTGTGGCTGTGCCTTGACTCCTCGACCCCACTTTCTGCTGGTGAGGACACTAATTTGGCCCCCACTTTGAGCGGTCAGACATTTAAGGCAGCGGGTAGGTGAGGGGCTACTTACAGATCTAGAGTGTGCATGGTGCAGCCTGCCGTCTCACCAGGGGAGTCCTGCTTCATGTTTGTCAAGTGCAGATAAGCAAACCTCTTTATTCTTCATCTTGGAATTTCTTCTAAACGGGTCACCCATTTTGCACCTCCGTTATTCCGATAGAAACCTAACAGTTAGGTTAACTTTCCTGAAGCTTTTATTGCCCCTGCATATTGTTAATCTGGACCATGATCCTGCATCCCACTGATTGCCATTTTAAAAGTGGAAGAGTGGTTCAAGCTCCGTGTCATACAGATCATGTGTCATAGGAGGAACTGAAGCCTGCTCTTCAGCACTGTATTCAGTGTCAAAGTTTGGAAGCTGAAATGCTTCACATTCCATGTTGGCGGCTCTGTCTTCATCCCTGTAATTTGTTCCCTGCCATCATCCCCTTCCACTGCCTCTGCATCTGCAGGATACTGTGGCTCTGTGACAATCTTTCTGTCTGCATCCTCTCTTGCCTCTACATCCACGTCACCTTCATCATCTTCCTCTTCCTCATGCTGCTCCTCTTCTACTTCATCGGAATATTGGCCTTCCTGGGGACAAGACTCTCATCAGGAGAGATGGGCACAAAGGAATCTTCTCTGTGGGGAGCTTCTTCCGCCTGGGACCCCATCCTGGCATGAGCATGGTCATCTCCATTGTCCTCCAGCAGGGGGGTCCTTGGCTGTGATCTTGGAGAGCTTCCAAGGGCTTCGCTATCCCCATCAGCATGTTATGGATTCCTCCGCAAACCTGGCCACGGCTGGAGAGAAGGAGGAGATGATAGAGACTCCATCGTGGCTTCTTACTCCATCAGCTGGTCCCAATATTGCCAGGGCTAGAGAGTTGAGCCAGCCTCCTAGTACGAAACCATTGGCTTCACTTTTGAGGTGAGTGAGGAAGACATCTCCAGGCTTCTGAACCTATTGAAATCTGGGGCACTTGGTTTTCCTTCCACTGTTGAAGAATGACTCTGACTGTGATGAGTGCTATCAAGGCGAAGTGCCAGATACAGCAAATACTGATTGAGCCCCACTCGGTGCTAGGCACTCTTCCAAGCACATAACCTATATTAACTAGGTAAAATGTGCAACACCTCTTGGAGCATATGCTATTATTTTGTAGTAATATTTTAATTGAAACAGATCATACATACAAAAAATAATCCAAGTCGTAAGTATAGAACCATGAGTTATTACAGAGTGAACATACCTATGGAATTGTGCCCAGTTACCCACAGGTCAAGAAATAGGACATTATCCCCATTTTACAGGTGAAGAAACTGAGACACAGAGAGGTTAAGTAACCTGCCCAAGGTCACACAGCTAATAAGGGACAGAGCCTGGTTTCCACCTCAGGAGCTCTATCTGGTAAGCCCAGCTCTGTTTTCTACTGCCCATAGAAAAGGTGGACCTGGGAGAGCATGACCCATCTCAGGGTCAGGGGAAGCCTCTGAGAAGCTGGGGTTGGATCTGAGCTCAGGGGAGAACTGGAACTTCATCAGAGAGAGGGAAGGAGAGCATTCCAGGCAGGGCGATCTGCTGAGAGGCCTGCAGATCTGCTGTGGGGATGCAGGAGGGAGGCGATGTGGACGGCCTGTCATGGCCACATCACACAGACTCACCAGTCACTAGAAGGCAGCTGTGGGACTCACAAAGGGATTCTTCCTTCCACAAAAGGACTCACAACAGGAATCCCTAAATAGCTTGCTGCAAGGAAAACCCACTTTGAGTTGGGAACGTCACATTTCCATAGAGTGGGTTAGAGAAATAGGGCTTTCATTGGAAGAGGTGGCTCAGTCTGAGAATAACAGCTGGGAGGTGTAGTAGTAAAATCATCCCACAGCCACAGCCACAGCCACAGCTGGGCTCCTCTGAGCAGCATCAGCACATGCTCCATGGGCGGGTGCTTGCTCAGGGTCACACAGCTGGTCGGAGGCGGCGGGATTTGAACTCTGCAGTCTGATGCATCAACACCCCCATGCCTAACCACTGCACTCCGCAGCGTCCTAATCAGACAGGCCACCTCAGTCCTCTGAGCGGTGACCACACCCTCCCTTCCTTCCTGTTTTCCCACCCACTCACCTACTGGCTGTTTATGTCTGGAGCACCAGCGTGGTTGCAATGTCCATTTAGATTCCAGCTAAACCCACTGGACCTGGAGTCCAGCCTAGCTCCTACCATTAGAAACTATTTTGCCCCAGACTTACATTGTCATTTAATCTGGGCTTGAATACTAGACCTGTTGGGGAGCTCACTACCATTCAGGCTTGCTTTGTTCCAAATCTGTAGCCCTGGGGTCAGAAAATTCTTTCTTAAAGGGAGCCCAGATCTTCCTCCGTGCCTGGTTCTGCCTGTTGGCTGAGCAACCTCCCAGGAGGCTGAGACAGTGGTCACAGATGTGACCTGAAGTGTCCAAAGACAGGTTTTCCTTGGTCCCTGTTTCTCCTCTAATCCTAACTGGTGGGGAACAGATCTGCTCGGGGTATGGGGTAAGAAGGTGGCTGTTGTCATGGGGCAATTAGAATGCCCTCTCTATCCTTCTCCCTTCCAGATTGGAGTAACTCTGGGACCTGAGCACGTATCCTCCCCTAACCCCAACCCCAACCCCGTGTTATTCAGGTTTAATCTGTAAGGACAGCTGCAAGAGATGCCAACCAGCTGCCTTCATGAGCTCTGGCTACCTTGCCCCATTCAGATAGATTAAAAGCTGTTTCACAGCCTTCATGGTACTGATACCTTGAGCTCATTGCAGGATTTAAAACTGTTCACAGCTTTTTCTTACTAAAGCTGTTTATTTTTCTGTGATAAAAGATTTCACCTATGACCCTGGTTGACTTTTTGTAGTGCTTCTTAGCAAAAATAATAATAAGAAGAAAAAGAAGTATTCATAAATGTTAACCAAGAAGAAAGGAGATATCCTATGAAAAGTGTGTGGCACATAGTGAGGGCCTGGTCAACTGTGAGGTCAGGTGGTTTGGGGAGGCCTCGGCCCTCCCAGCTCTGGCCATTTGTGTGGTGTGGAGCACCAGACAGGCTCCCGCCTCTTCAGGGTCTGGTCACTTCCCCATTCTGGGTCTGGGACATAGGGAGTGAGGCTGGAATAGTGGAAAGAGGAGACCGTGGTCCTGCATCAGCCTGGGCTAGGTCCAGTCCCACCTGAGGGCTTCTGTGCTCTGGGCCATTCTGGGAGAAGATGGACAGTCTGGGGAGAATTTCTCACATGTGGAATTGTTTGAGGACATGGAAATGCTGAGACTGGAGGAGAGAAGTCTCGGGCAGCATCATAGCTTTTGGAGACTTGTATGAAGGGGGAGCTGGACTGCCTACAGCTCAGAGCATGGGTGTGAGCACAGGGTGACAGCTTCAGCTTGATAGTGAGAGAGCTGCCCAGGAGTCGCAGGAGCTGCCTGGGAAACTGTGAGTCCCCTGGTGCCGGAGGAATATGCACTTGTGGGAGGGTGCGGACAGGATCTACCTGAAAATGGCCAAATCTGAGGATGCAGCAGCCTTCTCTGCATCAGAGGTTTTAAGGACCTTCCAAGCATGAATGTTCTGTAACAGTAATTTTCAAATTGTTTTTAAATTCACAGAACTCCTTTTTACAAAGTTCAGTTTACAAATACACTCCTTCTGAAAAACAATGTGATCCAGAGCTGCTGTGGGTGGGGAAGGAGGACCCAAGGCCCCACTGCTCGGCCTCCCCACCCCCATGCTCCATGAATCCGGAGCACAGATTGAAAGTCACTGTTCTAGAACCCTGCAGGCCAGGGCTGCTCATGGCTGGAGCAACTCCACCTAACGTTCCCAGTGAAGGCACCCACTCCTCTGACAGTTTCATTTCATTTCAACCCAGCTTCTGGGTTCCTGCCTGCCTCCCTAACCCCACTGTCTGGTCGGAAATGGGGTATCGGCTGCGTTTGACGGACCCAAGCTGGCTTCAGCCCAGGCTTGGTGCCTGCTTGCTGGCTCTTAGGCCTCTGCTCTTGGTCACCCAGAAGTCACTCCACAGGATCTCCACCTATCGTATCCAATTCTGTAGAATAAAAGCGTTTCCTATTCTTAGAGCTGTGCTGGGCATTAGATCCCTGAGCTGCTGCCATCTTCCCAGCTGCTGCCACTGGGAGCTGATGTTTTCCTAGTATAAAAAAAATCACAATAGTAAAACCAAGGAAATGGTGAAAATGCCACTGTAGGTAGCAAGCCTGCAAAATGACAAGAGCTTGCCTCATCAGCGAGAGTCCTTCTGGAAGGTGTAGAAGAAGGCATCCTTGACCCACTCTCCCCTCTTATTTCTGTCAGGCCACTGCTGAACTCTCTCGAATCTAGGTCCACTTTCCTCTTGCCCTTGCCTCTGCCCAGCTGGGCTCTCTACAGTCACAATAGCCTCTCCTGGCCTCCAGACCTCCCCACCCACAGCATCCTCTACACTGCACCCAGGCGGAGACTCATAAAACAGGAGTCTCAGGTCTGACCCTGTGCACCCAAAAAGTCCCAGACAAAGGCATTTCTTCTGCAGAAGCCACCTGACACCCACCCCCGCTGGTTCCTCCTCTCATCATCTGTAGCACTTTGCTCATGGTCTGTATTGCTGTTTCCATCTCTTTGCTTTACGATCTTTTAAGTGCCTGTTAGTCACACTTGAGACCAAGGTCAGGGTTTTATTTAGCTTTATATTTCTGGCTCTGGCCCAGCGCCAGGCTCAGACCAGGCCTTAGGAAGTACTGTTGAGTAAATTCACATGCTTGCAGCTCACGTCGCTGTTTAGAACAGAGACTGTGCTGGTGGGCTCTGTGCCTGCGTGCCATGGAATTCCTGGCGCAGCGGCATGTCCCTGGAGGGTGCACCTAATGGCCCCCAGCCTGAGCGTTATGACGTGATGTTTCTGCAGAACCGCGACAACAGAAGAATCTGGGGTATACCCAGAGCCCAGTGTGAAATTCCCCCATGACCCACATGGCCTCTCCAGTTCACTTTCCACCAGGGGATGTGTCTACTACCTCTTGGCAACCGAATATTTTTAAGAGAGACACAACTCAGCAGGCTGTACCACCTGGCACTTGCCCTTCTTCCCACAGACATCCATTCCTCTGTGAGTTTCACTCAAAAAGCAGCGTGTCACTGTGGACAAGCCAGCCAGCTCACCATGGCTGGACCTCCCAGGGCACCGGGCCTCCGGGAACTGGCCCCTAGCCTCGCTTCACAGACACAGGTTGCCCGCCAGAGTAGGTCTCAGAGCGACAGTGTGTGCATTGCTCGTCACATCTTCCTCTTGCTTTGCATGACTGAGTACACCCAAGAAGTGTGCCTCCTGGGAGGAAAGCATATTTGGCAACAAGATCATTATAAAATCAGAAATTCAGCAAACCTTTAAAATATCCAGACTTGGAAGAGATGCAAGAGTTCTCTAATTAAATATGAATAATAGGTGGAAAAGTCATAATATAAATGCAGAATAGCTTAATACATAGAATCTCAGATTAAGAAGGTAACTTGGAGGCCATTGAGTTCATCCCTTCATTTCAGAAAATAATGCAGCTTGGTGGAGAGAAAAGTCACGGGCTTGAAGGTCAGACATGCCCCTATTTACTAGCTATGTGACCTTGGGGAAATTACTTTGAGCCAGAAGTTTAGCTCCAGGCTAGATCTGCCTCTTGTATTTTATTTGACTTACACAATGTTTTTTAAAAAACAGAATTGCACAGCAGTTAAGCACATGAACTTTGTAGCCAGGTGACCTGAGTTCAAATTCTGACTCCATTAACTAACTGGCTGTGTGACCTTGGGCAGGTTACTTAACCTCTCTGTGACTGTTTTCTCATGTATAAATGGGAATCATGACAGCCCCATCACATAGGGCTGTCATGTGATTTAATGAGGTAACGCATGTAAAGCATTTAAAATCGTGCTTGGCGCCCAGTGTAAGAGTTTGCTAATATTTTTCATTTTTTTAAAAAAATCTGGATTTGTGGTTTCCTTGAAAACACTGGAAGATGTAACAATTTCATGTGGCATTTGGCGGGACGGGAGTAGCCACTGCCCCTTCAGAGAGGGATGTGCCCTGCCTCCCAGGTCACCGCAGTCCCCACCGCTCCCCCTCCTACGCCTCCTCTGCTTCGCTTGATCATGTTGCCAGCCCATCCCCCTCTAGTGCCCTGAGCCTCCACTTGGTCTTAGGAGTAAATATATTCATTTATATTTACTGGAACAAATATGCTAAACTAAATATATCCAAGTGAACTAAGTATATCCACTTTACAATGTTATGACACTCATACACAAGCTAATCCATCCAAAGCCCCTCTGTCTGTGTGCTGGACATGTCCTGAGCACGTAGACATCATGAATTCCTTCCTACTAGCTAGGAGTAGTAAAATAATGCTATTCTACCTACTACCTCCTACTAGAAGACCTCATAGCCTGTTCATCTGGCCTCTGCATGAACAGTGCTAGTGACAGGGAGACCACTGCATGGCAGAGCAGCTTCTTTCCATCTTTGCTATATTCAGAGTCCAGGAACAACAACCTCCTCCATCGCCTTGCCTGAAATGCCATGCAATTTCCACCACAGCCCCTCTTTGGCACCTTGAGCAGAGGAACGTGTCACATCCTTTGCGGGCTCTGTGCCGAGTTGCTGCGTGCTTAGCAGAAGCTGTGGGTCTGCTACAACCCAAGATACCACGTGCTGATGGTTCACAGTCAGGCAGCTCAGTAGCACCAGCCGCGGGGATTGCAGGAGAAGCTGCCGAGGGCAGGAGAGGACATCGCACCAGATCATACTGTGCTGCACTTCAGGGCCCACAAATCGGATCTGGGGTCCAGTCCTTGCTTCACCACTTTTGAGCTGCCTTGTGACTTTGGGCAAGACACTCAACCTCTCTGTTTCCATTTCCTTCTCTATTCAGTGAAGATTATAAGACCCTCCTGATCAAGGGGTTGTTTAAGGATCTTTTTCTTTTCTTTTGAGTCCATGAGGCTTAGAGCCACCGCATAAGAATGAAAAGATCCATCCATGAAGACCCTGGTCTCACCATACCCCTCCCCATAGCCTCTGTCCTGACCTGACCCCAGGCATGGGGCAGAAAGCTGCTTCCAGACAGGGGTCTGGAACCCCTGGTGATGCAATGATGGGTCAGGATCTCCAGCCCCACTTTGTTGCGTGGCCTGGAAGTCACAGCCCTGAGCCCCAGGCAGTCAGGCTGTTCGATTTCAAGGTCCCTGGAGGCAGCTATTCAAAATCCACAGAAACAGCTCTTTTTCTTTAAGAACAAACCTAAACATTGTTTTTCACACTGACTGACACCCCCAGCTTGTGAGGGCAACAGAACCCAGGTGGGCAGGGGGACTGTGAGAAATTACTCCATGAGTCAGCCCTGCCGGGCCCATCAGCAGTGGACCGTCTTTCAGCCTCAGAACAGGCAGGGAAGTCGGTCACTTTCTCCCCGGGGCAGCCTGTGGCACAGGCCTCCAAGGAGCTGCCTTGGGTGGAGGAGGGAAGAGGACAGCAGACCGGGGAAGCAGGACTTTACCCCCAGGGACCCCCATCATGGTGTTCCGGTTCCCCCCCTGGCTGATCCCCAGCATTTCTCTACAGCTGTCAACACCCAGGGGCTCAACCCCAGCGCTGGCTGGAAGGGCTGGGCAGGGAGTGATGCCATTCTTATTTGTCTGCAGTGTAACAGGTCCCTGGGAGAGGGAAGATGCTAACAAAACCTTGGTCAGCATCATCTGAAAGTGTTGGTGTGCGGGAACAGGGTGCTGCATGGTAAAATTGCTGGCTGGGTGGTCTTGGCCATGTCAATGAATCCACTGGGCCTTGGTTCCCTTTTCTATACAATGGAGACAATGGTAAAAGGGTTGATGGGAGGATCGAGCGACGCCAGGCATGTGACAGTACTCTGCCGTGTCTCAGGTATGAGGACTATTTCCAAGGGAAAGAAAGTGACTTGCCCAAGGTCACCCGGCGAGTTCCAACAAGAGCAGAACCGAGACCCAAGCGTCCTGCCCACCTCTCCCCCTCTGAGCAGAGTCACTCCTCTCAGAAAGTGGGCAGCATTATCTGCCCATCAAGGTTCTGAGGCACTGCCTGTGTCCCACCTCCTTCGGGAGCCCAGAATTGAATTAAACTTGTGCTCAGGAGCTCCTGGAGTGGGAGAGTCAAGGCTAGAATCTGAGGATTGCAGGCCTCAGGAAAGAAGGCCTTGCTGGTCTCTCTGATGTGCAGCTAATGAATATTTATTGGGCACCTGCTGGGGATGCCCTGACAAATGAGGTAGATGTGGTCCTCACCCATGCAGGGATGATGGGGGCTATGCTTGTGAAAAGGCCATTGCAGTACACACAGCCTGACAATTGCCCTGAAGCAGGAGCGGGTGAGATCCCCAGGCCCAGAGAAGGGGTGTGGGACAGGCCTCCAAAGGACAGGACCTTGGTGCAAAGTTCTGGTAGAGTGGAGGAGCTGGTCATACAGGAGAGGGGATGGTGCTGGGGCAGGGACACGAGGCCCCAGGTGACCTTTGGCATGGCTGGAGGAGGAGTGCAGCAGGAAATGGGGGGATGAGTGGGAACTGGTGGGAGATGAGCTGGGGAGGTGGCAAGGGCAGATGGTGCCCTGGGCCTTCCCTGCCAAGGAAAGGAGCGGGGCTTTGCTCTGATGGTAGTGGGAGAAGCATGAAGTGGGACCTCTAGGCTGGGAGGAGTGGCAAGCCTGGACAGATTTGGGGACAGCTCCTACTGGCTGTTTTGTGAAGAAAGGAGGCAGTGGTATAGGAGAGAGGGTGGTGGCCAGGGCTGGTGGGGACAGAGAGGTGGCACTCTTGGAGCATGCATTGCATGTAGCACTGATGGTGGTGGTGGGTTGATTATGGAGCATGAAGGAAATGGAGCCATCAAGGATGAAGCCCAGCTGTGGGCCTGGCCAGCCACATGGGTGCAGGTGCCGCTTACTGAGAGAGACGGGAATCCAGGAGCAGACACTACAGGTGGAGGGACTTGGAAGGCTGGTTCTGGGCATACAAGGTATGAGGTGCCTGAAAACCACCAGAGGTGATACTAAGGGGCAGTTAGATGTACAGCAAAGGCATCAGAACTCGAGAGAGAAGTGGCTGGGGGCCATCAGCACCCAGGTGGAGGGTCACCTGGGGAAGGTATGTGGTGAGAAGGGACCAGGTCAGAGGCTGGTGGGGGCCATGTTGGCTTGGGAAAGGGTGGGCAAAAAAGGAGCTTGCAAAGGAGATACAAGCAGTAGGGAATGGGGTCACTGGAGCCAAGCAGGTGCCTCTGGAAGGTCGGCGAGAGGGCAGACAGGATAAGGCAATCAAACTTTCAATGGAACAAGCTGTGACCTCGGCAAAAACAGTGGGTCATCAGAGCTCGGCCGCAGTGGCTCAAAAGCATAGAGTGGGGAGGAGGTGTGGACAGTCCTCTCCAGATCCGGGCTGTGCAGGAAAGAGGGGCAGCAGAGCTGGCCCAGTTTGGGCCCACGGAGGTTTGGGGCTGGTAGATTTGTGATGGGAAGAGAGCTGGGCTTGTGTCTGTGGTGGTGGAAGGGGCTAGGAGAGGGAGGTGGTGACATTGCTGGGAAGCTATGGGAGAGGACGGTGGATGGGGTGGGCCCTGGCACCGCAGGAGGAGCTGGACTTGAAGCCCGGCAGGTCCGCCTCAGGCTTGGGGAGGTCCACACTGATGGACAGCTGCCATAGGCCTGTCCCTGGGCTGAACCCTTTGGGAACCTCAAAGCTGGGCAAACCTCGGTCCTGGCCTTCAAGGAGCAGAGGAGCCACAGGTTCCAGGTCGTTGAACCAGGACTGCCCTCGTTCAAGTCTTGGGTCTTCAGCAGCCGTCCTCCTCAAGCTCTCTGGGATGTCCAGCTACAGGCCCCTCCTCCTCTGAACCCTCTCCTCTTGGCTAAGCCACAGTTCTCTCCCAGTTTCCTGCATCTCTGACCTTTCTCTTTTTGAGGGCAGGGTTTGGGGTGCCATTTGTTCTGCCCACCCTTGCATTTGGGTGCCACCCAGGCCTCTGCCCTCGGCACCACCCCCTTCTGTCTTGTGGGGTCATCCTCCTCACAAATCTACACATCCCTTCTGAGTCCCACTGATTTCTAACTGTGACACAAGGATGTTTCTTCATGTCTTCCTCATGGGCATCTCATACTCAATGCTTAAGGACTAGGATCCTTCATCACTTCCCCCCAAGCTTGGGGGTGGTGCCACTAGAGCCAAGTTGAAACTTCTGGATTTTGGTTTCTCCTTCATTCTGACCCCTGCCCCATCGAAATGGCCACCAAGGCCTGTGGAGCCTATGCCCGGAAGGCATCTCAAATCCCTGTTCTAGAACACGAGCCTAGGCCTGGATTCATTCTCTCCTACTCCAGGTCATTCCCATGGCCAGGGAATATCCTCTCTTGGAGACTTTATATTTCTCTTTAAGGCTTTTATCAAGCCCAAACTTAGCGTGGTGTTCAAGGCCAATGGTGATCCAGCCTGCCTTTCCTCCAGGCTCATCTCCTCTCCGCAACCAAATACTGCAGGCTGTCAACACTCTGACATTGCTCCAGGGGTGCCTACCGAAGTCCTCCCTTCTCTCCTGTCCTCCATCTCTCCTGTCCTCCCTTCTCTCCTGTCCTCCATCTCTGCTATCCTCCATCTCCCCTGTCCTCCATCTCTCCTGTCCTCCATCTCCCCTGTCCTCCATTTCTCCTGTCCTCCATCTCTCCTGACCTCCCTTCTCTCCTGTCCTCCCTTCTCTCCCGTCCTTCATCTCTCCTGTCCTCCATCTCTCCTGTCATCCCTGGCCTCACCCAACCCAGGCTCCTCCCTCGTGCTCCGCAGCAGGCTGCACTCCCTCCCTGATGTGACAAGGTGCTGCACGTGGTTGTGTATACCCCACCCCAAGTCAAGGCACCACCCTTGAAGGCTCAGAGTCCTCTCTCTCCCTCCTTCCCTTCCTATCACTCTCTCTCTCTCTCTCCATTTGGAAAGACCATGTACCATTTAAGCTTGATGTGGAGGAGGAAATGAAGGGGTCTGAGAGCAGCTGGGGCAGACGGACCCTGGCACCTGCTTCTAGGTTGGCTGGACACGGGCACGGTAGACACAGAGTGGCTGTGCTGTGTGGGGATCAGCAGGGTGAAGGCTAGGCTGAAGGACACCATTGTGGGTGTTGGCAGGAGGGGAGCAAGTGCCATGGACCCGACGAGCAGGGTCAGGTGGAGGCTAGTGTCCAGGAGGTGGCGGGGCCTCCAGTGCAAAGGGGAGACCAAGCCGCCCTCACTCTGTCTTCTCCTAGCTGGGAAAGGGGCCTCTATCTCAGCCGTCTTCCCCAGCCACCAGGTCCCAGGGGCATGGAGGGACATGGGAATTAAGAACCAGGTGTGAGCAACTGGTTTTGGTCCTGGAGATCTGCCACGTGAGGATGAGCCGCTGTCACTTGGAGGCAGGTGCCTCGTGCTTGGCCACAGAGTGCCCTTCCTAAGAGAAACGAGTCGTTTCTGCGCACCGCCGCCACGGCCTTCAGTTCCTCCTCTCGAACGCAAGGTGGCGCGTGTCCTGGATCCCGCAGAAAGGTGGCCCCCACTGGGGACGCGGCAAAAACTGGCTGGTCAGGGCAGCCACGGTGGAGAAGGGGCAGTTTTAGACTCCTTGACGGCATCAGTTGGCCAAATCTGAGGTGATAAAAAAAACAAAAAACAGAGCCCACCTGTACTAGTGAACAGCAGTCCATGTGTGAGGTGAGGGTGAGTGTGCCAGGAGAGTGTGTGAGCATGAGCATGGAGGTCTGAGTGTGCAAGTGAGTAAGTGTGTGGTGTGCGTTCATGGGTGCGAGCGTGTGTGACTGTGTGAGGGTGGAGGGGTCTGGTGCATGTCCGTGTGTGTGTGGGAGTGTGGGGATGTGGGTGTGCGGGTGTGATTGTGGGAGTATGCATGGGTGTGAGTGGGAGTGTGAGGATGTGTGACTGTGGGGGTGACTGTGAATGTGGGGGGTGTGATTGTGGGGTTATTTGTGTGGGTGTGTGAGTGTGTGGGGATGTGGAAGTGAGTCTGGGGTTGTGAATGTGTGGATGGGTGAGGGTGGTGGTGTGTGTATGTGTGAATATGGGGTATATGAGTATTCAAGCAGAGGCGCAAGTGTCTGGTTGTGGGAGTGTGTAGGGGTGTGAGTGTGAGGGTGTGAGTGTGAGGGTGTGGGGGTTGTGGGGTGAGTGAAGTGAGTGTATGTATGTGTATGAAAGTGGGGACGTAAGCATGTGTGAGGGTGTGGTGTGTGGGGGGTAGGGGTGTGGAGAGGAGAGTGGGGTGTGTGAGGGTAGGGGTGTCAGTGTAAGTGTGAGGATGGGGTGTGGAGTATGAGTGTGGGGTGTGAGTGTGGGGGTTGTGAGGGGTTGTGGGGTGTGAGCATGTGTGTGGGGGGTGAGCGTGTGAGTGTGGGGGTGTCAGCATGTATGAATGTGAGGGTGAATGTGAGGGTGAGTGTGGGGTGTGAGCATGTGTGAGGGCGAGTGTGAGGTCAGGGGTGTGGTGGTGGTGGTTCCGTTGCTGCTAGCAGGCTCTCTCCCTTAAGTCCCGTCTTCCAAGCCCTTCCTTCCGACGTCCTTTCAGCTGTAAGCTGATGGCCCCATTGGAGCAGGGTGGAGCCTCCACCGCTGTCCCTGGCTCACCTCCTCCCAGCCACCTCCTGCCCCTCTGTGCTGGACCTGGTTGGGGCAGGTGGTGCGGAGTGAGTAGGGCACGGGTAGCTCTGGCTGGCATTGGAAGGTGCGCTCCACAGGCTGAGAGACCACGCCTCCTCCACGTGCCTTGCCAGTGGCCTCTCAGGCTTCACGAGTCAGAAGGCTCCTCCTGGAAGTATGCCAGGGTCCCCTCTCCTGGCGCACCCCCTGCCACCCTCCCCACCGCATCTGTGACTTGCACATGTATAGCATTAGAACAACAAGACGGCTTCATCGTGATCCTGTTGCGCATGTGGGACTCGTGGGTTTCCTTCTAAGTGGAAATAAGAGCATTCTGATTCATGCTTCGGGGGCAGCTCCTGAAAGCTGGTGGCACTTCCAGATAGAACCCCAAGCGATGTGGCAGGTGGCTGGGACCCTGCAGCCTGCAGAGCTTGCAGACTGAGGTTCAGGTGAGGGAGAGAGCTCAGGACTCCTCATTCCAAACTCTGAAACCAGGGAAGCAATGGTGGTCCCTGTTCCTTCTCCTCCCATGAATATCAGGGCGGCTTCCTGGCAGACTGGACAGGCTTTGGGGAAGGCACTTTCAGAGCCTGGTTCTGGCCCCTTCTGGCTATGGGATCTTGGACAAGTCTCTCACTGTCTCTAAGCCTCGGGGTCTCACGGGCTCTCCATGGTGAGGTGGTTGTGCTTTGATTTGGGTAAAGTGCCTGGCAGAGTGAGCATTTGGTGAATGGCGGCTGCCCGAGCTGCTGCTGTTGTTTTATTATCATCATTCCCTCTCTAGGACTCAGGTGGCCTGCGGTGGCTGTTCTTTGTGGGTGAAGCTGAAGCTGGGCTGGCTCTGCCAAGGCGGCTGTCTGGCACCCTGCAGCTCCACATCCTTTCGGTGGGACGCACCAGTGTCTGCTGCTTCTGGGGGAGGAAGGGTAGTGCACCTCCCCCCGTCTGAGGGGGAGGGGCGCAGGGGTCCATGGTGGATCCCCAGAGTGACTCAGTTCCTCCCACTACCATGGTCCTCTCTGGTTCCGTGACCTCTATTCCTTGCGTCTGTAATGGGCTGGATGAAGCTAGGAAGCGCGTGCATCTTCTGAGGTGGGAATCTGCCTCTTCTCCTTTTTTTTCCCTTTACTATGACGCCTGTTGCTCATAGGTACAAATCAAACGAAGAGTATGTATATGTGCGAGGCCGCGGCCGAGGGAAATATGTTTGTGAGGAGTGTGGAATTCGCTGCAAGAAGCCCAGCATGCTGAAGAAACACATCCGCACCCACACTGACGTCCGGCCCTATGTGTGCAAGCACTGTCACTTTGCTTTTAAAACCAAAGGTAAGAGAGAGTCAGCTGGGGCACTGCCCCTGCCCGCTGCAGGGAGCTCCCCTCTGGGAGTCCCAGCACAGAGTTCAGGTGCCCAGACCTCTTTGCAGGGGGCCTGGAGCAGCTCCATTTCCTGGATTCCCACCCAGCTTGGTGCCCAGTGGCAGAGCAGCTGGCTCCAGACTGGCCTGTGGCTCCCCATGGCTGCCCCCAGCCATCCTCCTGGAACACGCACACAGCCCCTACACCTGTGGCTGCCCGGCCCTGGCCTGCCCAGCCTGATGCAGCACTCTTGCTCACCGTTCCTGGTTTTGCATCTTCTCTCATCTCCCCTCCCTTCTGCATGTCTCCTGAGCCGTTTATCCACTGATCTGAGGCACTCCAGCATCCATGCTCGTCACTGCCACTCTTGCATTTGGAAATCCATTCCACTCCCAGCTGCTTAACACACTCGCATGCTCACTTCTCATGCCAGAGTGCACCGACCTCCACCCACCTCTCCACTCCCACCCTGTCCCTGCTCCACCCAGCTTCTCTGCACGTCTCAGCACAGGGCCGGTCCCCCACTCCCAGACTGGCAGCCCTGTCACCCCTGCCCCAGCCACACCCCACATCAGGGTCAGGATAGGCTCTGGCAGTCACCGGTGAAAGGAGGGGCCTGCTGTGAAAGGCGTGCATCCCAGAGAGCTGCGATGGGTGATGGGCATGGCCTGGCCTGCCACAGCCACCCAGGCCAGGCCCCTGGTGTGGACGAAGGAGCTGAGTCCATGGGATTCTTGGATCGCACTCTCCTCCTGCAGGATAGGCAGGGAAGGTCCTGGCAGCTTGCTCACTGCAGACTGAAGTGCCTTGGAGGGAGACCCAGGGCTCTCGGCACCCTGGTGTCTTCAGCCTCTTGAGCTTTATAGATTCCTGGGTCAGGGTTTGGACATCAGGGTCCTGTCTTCTCCTTTGAGCAAGTTGGGGGCTTCTGGGAGCCCCGCGGTTTCTCAGGGGGTGAAACTCAAGGGCATCCTTCAGCTGTGCCACCTGTTGACCTTTCTTCTGTTGGCAAAGTTGCTCCCAGCGAGCGAGGCTGGGCCGCTGCTCTGGAGGGGGCCCAGCAGGGTCCCTACCCTTCTTCACTTCCTCCGTGCTCTTGCTGCCTGGCCCCTTCCGTTCTCTCTAAACCAAGTCAGGCGCCAGTTTATCACATCCCCTGGGACAGTGGCCTCTTCTCTGACTGTGTTCCCGTTTCTGGTCTCCTGACACCATTAACTGAACCCCTGCCCTGCTCTGTCCCCTCACCATCATCTGCAAGTTGAGCTCGAATTTTCCTGCCAAGGTTTTGGTTTAAACAGAGGTGCCTGCCCTCCCACTGCCTTTCCCTGATCCTCTTCTCTCTTAGTGTCTCATAAACAACGTCCCAAAGGTTGCCCAGAGAGGGCAGATAGGCCCAGGACTCCCCACCCACCCCATGGGTGCTTCGAAAGTGTCTTCCATCCCTGGAGCCCTGCCCAGCATGCGTCGCCCTGGACATGGGCTGTCCCTGACATGTCCTCCAACCGCACTTCCTCTGGCCTTCTGCAGCCAGTTGAGATTTTATGGAAGAGTAAGATGGAGATAACTGACTGACAATTCAGTGGACGGTCTTCAACTCTAAAAGCAGAATACTTCTCACCCAAGTCCCCTTGAAGGTGAAGAAAGTGATCCCAGAAAACAGAATAGCTGTTGATGCTGGAGCTGCAACTAGAACACGGGACCCGAGCTTCAGGGCATCACCCTGTCATCTTCCTTTCTCTGAGCAGTTAGTTTTCTCCCTTCCCGGGGGTGGGTGGCAAAAAGCTGCACTTGGAATGGCCTGTGTCCAGGGGACCACACTGTCCTCAGCCTGAGGAGCCCTGAGAGCTCCCATCCCAGGGCCATGCAGAGCACACCTGTGCTCCACACGCAGCCTGGGCTGCCCATCGCCTCAGGAAACCATCACTCTGCCGCAAGAGACTGGAAGTTTCCAGCCCAAGCAGTTTCCTGCAGGGGGCCCACTCGATTCCCTTTGCCTTGGGTCCCTAGCAAGAGCCCCTACTTTCTAGGAGATGCCTTCATTGGAAGCCACACTGAGCCTGTCTGCAGTCCCTTCCTGGGCCTCGCTGAGCCAGCACAGAGCCGGGGCCCTGGAGGGCCTTGGAGGGTCCAGAGTACATAATCTGAACAGAGGGGCTGTAGGCCCTCCACATTTCCAGGGGTATAGAGCATCCCCCGAGGGAAGGCTGTCCCAAAGGCCAGGCCCATGAGGCCGTGCTCTCAACCAGTGATCAGGCAGTGCCCTGAGCTCTTCCTCAACTGTTCACAGGGGCTTCTAGAAGACTAGAACCTTCCAGAACCAATACAGGGAGCAGATGGGAAATGGTGGAATCTGAAACTGTTTGACTAACAGAGGGAAGGCCAGGTTGGGATGGTGGCAATCGAAGCAGGGAAGGCTCCCTGTCAGCTCTCTCTGCAGTATGGGGGTGAAGGGAGAGCAGGACGCTGGAGCTCCTGTCTGTTTCTGGGGCCAGGTGTCTTTGTGGAGTGCTGGGCCCCGTAAGCCATCAGCTCAGACAACACCGGCCCCTTCTCTCCGGGGCTGTGCGCCTCCCCATCAGGCCACCTCCAGGCCTGCCCCAGGCGGCCCTCCTGGCCCTACCACCCGGCTACCCCAGGGCCTGGGGAGCCCCTCCTGCCTTCCTGTCTGTCTCTGTCTGCCGTGTGTGTCTCGTCTCTTGTGTCAGACGTCGTGGCAGCAGCTCAGGCCTCTGGAAACTGGCTAAGGAACGCGTCAGTAGGTGGGGCTGGGGAGGCCTGTGGATGGCCCTCTGGCGGCTGGGGGGTCCCATTTCCTCTTCTCAGATGGTTCCCAGAGGCCGGCGGATGGCTGTGCCATGTCCAGGCCCTTGCACCGATCGCCTCGGGGGACAGAGATGGCCTCAGGTCTGCCAGGCCGGCAGAGGCAGGGACAGATGGGTTGGTCAAAGCCAAATGAGGCAGGCAGGGTTGGTGGTGGATGCCCTTTTATCGGAGGTTCCGCCTCTCGCCCACCCATCGCCTTCCCTCTCACTTGCCTTTGCTCTTCATTCCAGGCCTGTTAGGCTTTGGTGGGGTCTGGAATGACTGAGAAACTGTGGCTTTGCCTGACAAGCCGAGGCCCTGGCCCTCAACAGGGAAGTGGTGTTCAGGCTGCACCTGCAGCCATGTGCCCCACCTTCCCCTTTCACAGAGGAGGAGACGGACCTGGAGAGGGAAGTCACAGAGGGACCCAGACAGCACTCAGGGCTGCCCATCCAGTGTCCACTCCTGGACCTGCAAAGTCACCTCCGATCCTGACTCCTCCCTGCACCCCCGGGGTTGGGGGCAGAGGGGAGAGACAGCCCTTTGGGGGCTCCCTGGTGCCTTCTCCTGAGAAAGGTAAAACCATTTCACCATAAGCATCATCTTAGCATCTCTTCCTCCACACCCAGCATGGTGCGTGGCAGAGCCCCCGGCTGCTCAATAGAGTGACTGGCATGGGGACAGGGGTCTGCTCTCTGCCAGGCACACTCTGCTGCCACTCTACATGTGTCACCTCATCAAGTCCTCCCGCATCCCCACGAGGTAGGTATTACTTCACAGTTGCAGAAACCGGGGTTCAGAAGGTTAAGGAACTTGCCCAGGAGCTCGCAGCTAGCAAGCTGCAGAGCCCACAGTCAAACCCAAGGCTGCCAGGTTCCATCTAGGTTCCACTCTGCCTCCACATGGAGTGGGAAAGGCCCCCAGAGTCTTGAGACCTGAGTCTAAATGGAACTCGGCACCAACAGCACTGTGGCTACGGGCCACCTGATTCGCTGTGTTGGCTCAAGCAGCCCTGCCAGCGTCCGAGACAGCCAGTGATCTTGTCTAATGGTGCCATCAGCACCTGGACCCAGAGTTAGATCAGAAGCAGGGAGAATCTCAGCCTGGTGGGGGTTCAATTACATGGACTTTGAAGTTCCTTCCAACATTTTCCTCCTGCGATGAGAAGGGCATTTCCCATACGTGGCTATTGTACACCCATTGTGTGCCCAGCATCTAGCTTGGTTCATTAGAGACCTAAACCTTCCAGGCAGAACAGGTGCGACAAATGAGGTAATAGCCAGAATGAGCAGTGTCTGCTGTGCTCTGTGGTCTGGGGTAGTCAGGGTAGGGTGGGCCTGGATCCAGGACCTTAGGACAGTGGATATCTCTGATCCATGGAAGACCCCAGCTGCCTTTTCCCACCTCTTGACTGTCCTACTCTGGCTTTGCCTTCTCATGACAGTGAGGGCAGAAGTCCACTAGGTTGGACAGGGACCTCTGAGGACCCTCTGGCTACAGGATGACTCTGGAATTATGGCTTTGCTCCCACTATTGCCAGGAGTAGAACATGCAGGTTTATTTCCGGTTATAGGAGGAAGACCCAAATTAGGAAGGATAGAGTCATGAACCAGGACCAAGGTGAAGAACGAGGAAAGGAAGCAACTCCCCTCCCATCCCTGGTGCCCTTGACTTGAACACCTCTGGGAATCCCAGCTTAAGGTTCCCCCATTAACCTCTTAGCAAAACCCTAAAGATTTCTTCTAATTCCAGGAATGATTAAGAAGCACCCTTTGGTTCATCTGTGGGCCCTCTCCCTGGTCACCTATCCATCCATCTCATCTAATAGTTTTCCTGTTCATTTATCTTCTCATCCTATCTGTTCCTACCATTCTCCCATCTGTCCTCCCACCCATCCAACTTCCCACTCTTTCATCCTCCTATCTGTACTCCTATGCATGTAAAAGTGCATGTGTCCATTCATCCATCCAACCAGCCATTCTTCCATTCATCCATGTCTCCATCCTCCCATCCAGCTCTCCATCATCCCACCTGTTTATTGACCCATTCTCCATCTATCCTTCCATTTATTTTCATCTACTCACCTATCCTCTGTCTGCCTATTCATCTCCTTATCTGCTCATCTAGAGTTCCATCCCTCTGTCTATCCTCTTCCTGTTCTTCATTCTCTTTATATTTCCTTTATCCACTTTATCTATCCACCCACCAATCACTCTATTCATCCACTCCAGGAGGCTTACCTCTTTCCATTCTTCTCTCCTCCATCCATCCATTCAAACTTACCAATTAATTAGACTAATGGGACAGAATACCTGATTCAGGGCACTTATGATGTTAATGACCATATGGAAATACAGCCATCCCCAGGGCAACAGTGAGCACATCATAGTTTGGGAGTAGCTGCTGGGCCCAAAGCAATATCCTGAGGCATCTGGCCTGTGTTCTTCTGGGGCAGGCTGGGATGCTCTGCCTGTCCTTCCTAGAACCCTCCTGTCCACCAAGCTGTGTGGCCTGTGAAATGTTGCACACCTGCTGGGGAACTGAAGCTGTTGTTACTGCTCCCTGATTCCACAGAGCTGCTGTCTCTGCTCTGCAGCTTGTGGGCTGGACCTACAACTTGGGGCAAAGCCAGCCTCCCCTCTGAGGGCTTTGTAGGCATGGAGCAGGACAGAGGCCTTGCCCGGGCCTTCCCTGACCACCCTGGTCCTGTGTCTGCACTGTAGATTGGCCTGGGGAAACTGAAGGCCCAGAAATGGGACTTCTCTGTGGAAACCAAGCTTGGGCCCCCAGCCTTGTGGCTCCTGAATCCCTGGCCAGTAGACTTCCCTACTCTCACCTTCTGCCCTCTCGCCATGCGTAATATTGAATTTGCCCTGGTTTCTCTACCTACACTAGAATTCTGCCCTGTGGGCTGCCCTAGAACTATCCTCAGCCAGAAGGGCATGCTTAGTCCTCACCCATCACGCCGGTCAATGGGAGCCTCCCACGTCATCCCATACTTGAGATGGCCAATAGTGCTGCCTGATGAGCGTCACCAGCTACTAGGGCCAGACTTAAATCAGAAGCAAAAAAGAAAAAGAAAAAGAAACCTATTGCACTTGAGTTGTCTTTTAATTTCTTTTTTTGTTTGTTTTTTAACCAGCATCTCACTTCCTCATTATACTCTCTGTCCCCTCACAGCCCCCGCCCTTGCCCTCCCCCCCCCACCTAGCTCCTGTGCACTGCCCTAACAGCAGCTGTGGCTACACGTCTTGGCCTGAGCACCAGGGCAGAGGGATGCCCCAGCTCCTGCCCAGCCCCTGCAGCTGGCAGGGCCTTGACTGACCTGGAAACCACGGCCTGCCGGCCAGGTGCTACCTCCGTGAGTCCTGGGCCTGCCCTGGCCTCCTGCCCCACAGCAGAGCCTAAGTATTCTCATTTCTTTCTAGGGAATCTGACTAAGCACATGAAGTCGAAGGCCCACAGCAAAAAGTGCCAAGAGACAGGGGTGCTGGAGGAGCTGGAAGCCGAAGAAGGTAACAATTGCCAACCTCCTCCATCCCTTTCCCCTCGTCCGCCTTCCCCGTCCTCCTCCACCTTAACTCTTTGCCTTCCGTGCTTTCTTTCTGTCTGCTTTGCTCCATTCCCCCTCATCCCCTCTCTCCCTCCCATGTCTTCACCTTCATTTCTCCCAACTCTCAGAGACAAAGGTTAAATTCCCTGAATGATCGGGCCGCCTTCCCACATGCTGATAGGATATGCTGTGCAGCCCTAGCTATCGCGCATTACCATCTGTCGTGCAGGTGGAGCGCCTGGCACCCATGGGTGCTCAGTGAATGTTTACTGAATAAATGCACACAAGAGAACTCACAGTCAACGTTGAGTGCCCACTATGTGTCGGGCAGGTTCTAAATGCATGCCCTGAATTATCCCAGCAACTCCTCACAGTGACACTGTGGGACACATACTCTCCAAAGCTCCACACCCACACTCCTGCCTACACACTCCGGCATGGGCCTGACACATGGGCCTTTTGGAGCTAGGAGAGTTTCACGAAAGCCCAAAGCAGACCTGACAGCTGCTTGTCACCTCCCAGCCCCATCCCTGTACATACCCCGGCCATGGTGGTCAATCCCCAGGAGGCATCTTAGAGTCAGTCTCTGAGAAGACAGGGCAGAGGATTCGAAGCCAGTGGGTCTGGCTGGGCACTGCCAGACCTTAGCAGTCAGACAGGTGGCCAGAAGGGCTTTGGTGGTGGACGGCAGTCCCTTCAACAGGAGGAGGCTAGAGCCATTTCTCCAGCACCAAGCAAAGCAGGAAGCATACTGATTCCCTGAAATCAGCCCCAGGACTTAGAGCGTGACAGAGAGGAGTGTGTATGCACACACTGTGTGTCTTGTTCCATTTTTGTTTTTCCAATTTGGGGAGTATTTGTGGTCTTACAAAAAAGAGTTAAGTCATATTTCCTTTTAGGTGGAATACGTCATTTTTATAGAGAAGAACACAGTGAACTTGGGGCTGTTCCCCCCAAAGCTAGAATGTGGGTTCGCGGTGCTTGACAAGGATACACTGGGCCATATACACATATTGTCTCATTGAGTCCTTAAAACAGGTGGCAGAAACTTGTGTCACGCATGTTAAGTCAGGGAAGTCAAAGCTCAGACAGGTAAAAATAGCCCAAGGTCACACAAAAACCCTGGCTGCATGCCACTCCACTGCCTGGTGGGCTGAACCAGGGGAGCCTGAGCCTAAGCCAGAGCCCTCCCCTGAGGTCCCTGCCCCGCCCCAGCCTCATTTTCCCAGTGGAGCGAAGGAGGATGCTCAGAGCCACTTTTCTCAGGACGAAATCCATGCATTCATTCCAGAAGTAATTACTGGGCACAATCTCTGTGCCTGGCTCTGTTCGGGGTGCTGGAGGTTCCGCAGTAAATAAAACAGCTCCTGTCCTCAGGCAGTCGGCATGGCAGGGGAGCTGGGCAAGGAACGAAGGGGGAGTAGAGCAAGGGCCTTGCCTGTGAAGCCAAAGAGAAAGCAGAAGAGCCAAGTGAAGGCTGGGGCCCGTGGGGAGGGCTGCTGTGCTAGACAGAGGGTTGTGAGCAGAGAACCCCCACCGGAAGGAACCGGAGTCAGGAGCCACGTGGGGTCAGGGAGGAGCTCTCCTACAGAGGGAGCATCAGGTGCGGGGTTCCCTAGTGCTGGAGCCCGCTGGGAGCGGTGGCAGCCGGTTCAGAGAGACCTGGAGCCTGAGGGCTGAAGGGCACCGGGGGTGCCCTGGAGCAGAGGAGAGAGGCAGGGCGTCCTCTGGCCTGTGCTGGGGGCGCGGGGAGGCCGGATGTGCTCAGGAGGTGGAAAAGCGGCGGGATTCTGGGTGGGCTCTGGAGGGAGAGCCCACAGGCTCAGCTGACCCCATATGGGGCAGAAGGGAGGGGGGAGGACGAAAAGGAGCCAAGGAGGACTCCAAGGTTTACGGCCCAAGAGACTGAAGGATAGAGTTTCCACTTCCCGCGACCAGACAGATGCAGGGGGGAGCGGCATGAGTTCGTGTCTGTGGAACGCGAGGTGGCGCGTGGGAGGACTGCCTGGAAGGAGCGAGGCGCCCGGTCCCTGCCCACGGTGCTGGCCAGGCTGGGCGCCAGCGCCACCGCGTGGCCTCTCCCAGCGGCACCCGCCGCGCGCTCAAGCACACTCATTTGTGGAGCGTTGGCCTGGATCCCAGCAGGGGCGGGGCCGCTCCAGCAAGGGCCCTGGGAAGGGGCCGCCCAGACAGAGGCATTCCCCAGTGCCTTGCAGGAACGCAGATGTGGAGGGCCCGGCCAGCCTCGAGCTGGGCAGGGGACTCTTGGCTTCCAGCATTCATGCACTGAGTGCCCAGGACGGGCCATTATCGCCACTGGGTCTCAACTTCCACATTAGTAAAGAGGGTCTTTATGAGCCCTCCCTGCTGGACATCAGGAGACGCTGGTCCTGACTCTCCTTCACTCCTAACACTACCCCTGTGACCTTCGTCTGCAAAATGCTGACAATCCCACCCCAGCTACCTGCCTGCTGAGACTGGGGGGACAGGGATGACAGGAGCTGAAGTTTATTGGGTACTTACTGTGTGCCAGACCCTCACAGTCCTCTCAACAACTTCCTAGAGTGCTTTTATCACTACCCAGTTTACAGATGAGGAAACTAGACACAGAGAAAGTAAAGCATCCAACGTCACACAGCAAGGAAGTGGTGGTGCTGAGATTCAAACCCGACCACTCCCTGCTTCTTAGTGCAGCACATCATTTTTAAACTGTCAGCGTAACAATGCAAGGGCTGTAAACCTTAGTTCTGACTCAGCCACCAGCTCTCACGGAGTCATCTGTGCCTGGATTTTGCTGTATGTAAATAAGGGGCAGGGCCAGGTGAACGGGTGATGAAGTAGGCCCCTGCCAAAGTCCTAGGCAAGGAAAGTAAATGCCTAGGGCATAACTGCAAAGTTCACCCCCATCCCCAGTCCTGCTCTCATCCTAATCCTTCATTCCTCCTCTGATCTCATCACCCTGCCTCTAGCCTCAGGGCCCTCCCTTTGCCTGCCAGCCCTAGCTCCACCCCATAGCTTTGACCTACATCCGGCTGAATGCCCACTTTTGTCCACTTTGGACATCTGACTGCTGCATATTGAGTGACTTGGAAGTGCTAGTTCCGGGCTTTCTGGCCTCGGGGCAGCTGGACATGGTGGAGAGCCAAAGCCTGGCTGCCCCAGCGGCCTGAGTCAGCTTCTGTGCCAGCCCTCCTGGTCAGTGGTGGGTGCAGTACTGACATGTGTGAGTGATGGGGCTGGCTGGCTGGCTCAGCCCACCTGTCAGCAGCCTCATTCTGCAGACCAGAAACAGGTTCCGATGGTCTAGCGATGGGCCAGTGAGGAGGCCAGATGTTAGCGGAGTTCTCCCCAGCATCGGGATTGCTGTCCATTTCAGAAATGCCCAAACTAGACTCCTGACATGTTAGAGGTGACCCAGCTGGTTGGGGCCATCCCAGAGGAATCAGACCAGGAGGCTAGTGTTTCAGGGTCCTAACCCCCACTTTTATACTCTATTCAATAATTCTGTTATTATTCTTGTAGTCTGTTTAAGGAGTGCAAGTGACCTAAATGTCCAACAATATCTGAAACAAGTATCACAGTTTTGTTGTTTGTTTACTCTTGTGAACAATTGCTTCCAAGTCTCTCAACATGCAGCAGTCAGATGTCCAAAGTGGACAAAAGTGGGCATTCAGCCGGATGTAGGTCAAAAACTATGGAGTGGAGCTGGGGCTGGCAGACAATGGGAGGGCCCTGAGGCTAGAGGCAGCCTGGACTTCAAAAGGGCAGTGGCTCCTCAGATAAGAGCATGGCTGGGATGGGGATCTGCTCTGCAGCCTGAGGCCAGCTTAGTCAAGCCGTCCACAGAGGCCAGAGGCCACCACCTGCCAGATGCCATTGTGACAGCCACCAGGAGCCTGGTCACCATGGCAGATGTGTGTTTACACTGACCACGGATGGCTCTGTGCTGCTGGACCAGCCAGTGTGACTGCTCTGTCCTGGAATAATAGAGTTCATCATTAATGTGTTAATATGGCAGCTATAATTATTTTTAAGCCCTCGATATGTGCCAGGTCTTCCTTTTACTCCTCCTAGAAAACCTGGTGAGGTGAGACCATCACATTCATTCGACAAAGGGGGAGACCAAGCAGAGCAAGGTGGGGTAACTTGCCCATGGCGAAGCCAGCACTGAGATGCTAATGAAACAAACAAAGACTGTCTTCTTTGCTGTGGCTCAATCCCAGCCCTACTATTGTCTTCCATGGGCAAGTTAATTACTCTCTCTTACCTCAGTTTCCTCATCTGTAACATGAAGATGAGAACAGTACCAGCTTCATAGGATTCTTTGAGGTCTAAATGAATAAATTTACCTAAAGCTCTCAGAACTGAACGTTGCACATTCTAGGCATAAAGGAATTATTGTTCACTGTTGTTATTTACAAAGCGCTCCCATATCTGTTACGTTTCGTGGTTGTCCCCACAATCTTGTGCCCTTGCCATAGCTATTTTGCCCAGTCAGCAGGCAAGGAAACTGGGGCTCAGAGAGGAGCAGCCATGAGGGCAGCGGGGCCAAGGCCCAACCGTGACTTTGGGTCTTCTGTGTTTGCCCTCAGGAACCAGTGACGATCTGTTCCAGGACTCGGAAGGACGAGAGGGCTCAGAGGCTGTAGAGGAGCACCAGTTTTCGGACCTGGAGGACTCGGACTCAGACTCAGACCTGGACGAAGATGAGGATGAGGATGAGGAGGAGAGCCAGGACGAGTTGTCCAGACCATCCTCAGAGGTGCCCCCGCCTGGCCCACCACATGCACTGCGGGCAGACTCCTCACCCATCCCGGGCCCTCAGCCCCCAGATGCCCCCGCCTCTGGCACCCAGGCTACACGAGGCAGCTCCGTCTCAGAAGCTGAGCGCCTGACAGCCAGCAGCTGCTCCATGTCCAGCCAGAGTACGCTGGGCCTCCCCCGGCTGGGACCGGCCCCTCTGGGCTCTGTGGAGAAAGACACAGGCTCAGCCTTGAGCTCCAAGCCTGTGTCCCCGAGAAGACCATGGTCCCCAAGCAAAGAAGCAGGCAGCCGTCCACCAATAGCCCGCAAACACTCACTAACCAAAAACGACTCATCTCCCCAGCGATGCTCCCCGGCCCGAGAACCACAGGCCTCAGCCCCGAGCCCGCCTGGCCTGCACGTGGACCCAGGAAGGGGTATGGACCCTCTCCCTTGTGGGTCTCCAAGACTTCAGCTGTCTCCTCTCACCCTCCGCCCCCTGGGAAGAGAACTGCCCCCTCGAGCACATGTGCTCTCCAAACTCGAGGGTGCCACCGACCCAGGCCTCCCCAGATACTCGCCCACCAGGAGATGGTCTCCGGGTCAGGCCGAGTCACCACCACGGTCAGCGCTGCCAGGGAAGTGGGCCTTAGCTGGGCCGGGCAGCCCTTCAGCGGGGGAGCATGGCCCAGGCTTGGGGCTGGCCCCGCGGGTTCTCTTCCCGCCCGCTCCTCTACCTCACAAGCTCCTCAGCAGAAGCCCAGAGACCTGCGCCTCCCCGTGGGTGAGTTCCTGCCCCTGGGGGCTGGGCCGCTTCTCCCCTGTGGGTGCGGGGGTTGCAAGTTCACACCCTCCTGGGTGTCACACCTGGAACTAAACAGCTCTGCCAGCTCAGTAGTTATTAATAATTTAGCAAACATTTATTAGGCACCTACTGTGCCATGCACCATGCTGGGTGCCCTGAATCAGCTGGCTAATTAAACTTTATTTTAGCCTCAGAAGCACAGAGAATGGACTCTGGAGTTCATGGGATCTGGGTTCTACCACGTATTAGTCCGTTCTTGCATTTCTGTAAACAAATTCCTGAGTCTGGGTAATTTATAATGAAAAGAGGTCGAATAGGCTCCCAGTTCTTCAGGCTGTACAGGAAGCGTGGTGCCAGCATCTGCTCGGTTTCTGGGGAGGCCTCAAGCAGCTTTTACTCATGGCAGAAGGCGAAGCAGGAACAGGCATCTCACATGGCAGAGTGGAAGCAAGAGAAAGAGCTGGGGGGAAGGTGCCACACACTCAAAATGCCAGATCTCATGAGAACTTACTCACTATCTGGAGGACAGTGTCAGTCCCCATGACCCAAACACCTCCCGCCAGGCCCCACCTCCAACACTGGGGATTACAATTCAACACGAGATTTGGGCAGGGACAAATATCCAAACGATATCATGTCACTTGCAAGGGGTGTAGCCTTGGATGTGGGTCTAAATACTCATGCAGTTTCCCACCCCCACCCCATCCCCATCTGCCTGTGTTTTTTGAGCAGATGGCAGAACTTAACCAAAACCATCACCATCTCCAATATCACTGTCACCAGTGCCCTCAGAGACACCCTGTGGATCATCAGCACTGTCCCCATGGGCAGCACCACCACTGTCACCATTGCACCAACACACCACGGCTGCCACCCCGTCAGCACAGTCACCATCCCTGTCCCCTCAGCTGCCATGACCCCTCAACTGACAGCACCATCGTCAGCTGACCACCTTCCGACACCTTCTCTGTCTCCATGTTGCCATGACCCAGCCCTGTCACTCCTGGAGGAACACTGATCTAGGAATCCTTGATTTTTAATTTTGGGGTCACATTCAAATTCCTGGGGGTGGCAGAAGGTCAAGAACTGCAGGTGGGAACTCATGTCCAAGGGTGAAGCTGGGTGAAGACCATTTAGGAACAGGAGAGGCAGCAGACCCACATAGAGGCCAGGCTCATGGGTGACGACAGGGCCCCACGTTGCTCAAGTATCCCCTCCTTTGAAGACAGATATGCTGGCCAGAGGCATGGAGACCATGGGGCCTGAGCATACTCATGGTCACTGTCGAGCTGGAGATGGCCCATTCCAGAGATGGCAGCAGGCTCAGCATCATGGGCAGGGAGTCAGGAGCTTGGTTCTGGGTTCAGCTCAGCCGGGACTCTGGACTCGCTCTGTGATCTTGGGCAAGTCCCCTTCCCACTTCCAGGCCTCAGCTCCCCATGTGCCCAGCACGTAACCTTCACCTTACCTTGTCTTGTTTTCTGACCCCAGCAGAAGGCCGAGTCCCGAAGTCCCTCCTGCTCACCCAGCCCTGCTCATCCTCTCTCCTCCCGACCATTCTCCGCCCTCCATGACTTCCACGGCCACATCCCGGCCCGGACAGAGGAGAACATCTTCAGCCACCTGCCCCTGCACTCCCAGCACTTGACCCGTGCCCCGTGTCCCTTGATTCCCATCGGTGGAATCCAGATGGTGCAGGCCCGGCCAGGAGCCCACCCCACCCTGCTTCCAGGGCCCACCACAGCCTGGGTCAGTGGCTTCTCCGGGGGTGGCAGCGACCTGACAGGGGCCCGGGAGGCCCAGGAGCGAGGCCGCTGGAGTCCCACTGAGAGCTCATCAGCCTCCGTGTCGCCCGTGGCTAAGGTCTCCAAATTCACACTCTCCTCAGAGCTGGAGGGCAGGGACTACCCCAAGGAAAGGGAGAGGACCGGCGGAGGCCCGGGCAGGCCTCCTGACTGGACACCCCGTGGGACCGAGGCACCTGCCGAGCCCACACCCACGCACAGCCCCTGCACCCCACCCGACACCTTGCCCCGGCCACCCCAGGGACGCCGGGCAGCACAGTCCTGGAGCCCCCGCTTGGAGTTCCCGCGTGCACCAACCAACCCCGAGGCCTCTGCCACCCCGCCGCTGGACCGCAGCAGCTCCGTGGGCTGCCTGGCGGAGGCCTCTGCCCGCTTCCCAGCCCGGAGGAGGAATCTCTCTGGGGAACCCAGGACCAGGCAGGACTCCCCCAAGCCCTCAGGAAGTGGGGAGCCCAGGGCACCTCCACATCAGCCTGAGGACAGGGGCCCCCGCAACGCTTAGCCTCTCTCCAACTGCTTCAGCATCTGGCTTCCAGTATCCAGCAACAGACGTTTCCAGCCACTTTCCTTGAATCATCCCACTCCCTCAGCCCCATCTGTCCCTCCGTCCAGGAGCTCTCACGGCCCCATCTGTTGTACCTTCCCATGTATGCAGTTACCTGTGCCTTTTTCTACGCCTTTTGTTGCTTAAGAAGAAACAAAACAAATCACATACATACATTTAAAAAAAAACAACAACAACCCGTGAGAGGTCTGAGGCTGTGAATAGTTTATGATTTTGGGGAAAGGCTGATGGTGGAGCCTCCTGACCCTCCCCGCTGCGGTTGGCAGCCACCCACCCCAGAGGCTGGCAGAGGGGAAGGGGTGCACTGAGGGAGAAAGGAAAAGGAAACCTCAAACAATATAGAATTAAATGTAAAAGGAAGCACTCCTGTGTACAGATGCGATCAAGGTTCCTGTTTATTGCCACTTTACCCGCTGCCCAGCTCGTGGCCACCCCTCTCTGCCAGCACAAAGGTCAGTGTCCCCAGGCACAGGGGCGCAAACAGAGGCAGGTGACCCCCACCCAGGCCCCAGCAGGCAGGCCCAGAAAAAAATAATCTTTTCCTTTTTTTTTTTTTTTTGCAAGAAAATAAAATTATACTTTTCCTAGGATTTCAATGCAAAATAATAGGTGCAGGTAGAAGGAGGAGGGTTGGCTCCCCAAGGGCCCTTGGATACTCTGGTAGTCTGAGTCATAGGCCCATCCTGGCACTCCCCAGGTGGGCAGGCCACCCCACCCACGCACCCCCACTCCCAACACCTCCCTTCTGCACCCCACCCTGGCCCCCTGGGCTGGGGAAGGAGCCCTGACTGTCCGTCCCTGGCTCCCAAGCCCCTGACCAAGGCCTCACTCTTCTGTTGCCTCCTCTGTTCTAAAACTACCCACAAAGGCGGAAGTGGCAGGGCCCAAGCCTTAGGGGTCATTCCTGAGACTGGGTTTTGGGTTCTGTTTCACCCTGGGGTACAAGGGACCCTGTTCCACTCATGGCTGGGTTTTTCCAGTGCTCCACCACAGGAGTTTGCAGAGAACTGTTTCGGGACCACCCCCTCTCCCTGCCCCACACCGTCCCTGTCTCCACGACCCCAAGGAAATACCCAGAACTGTGGCTGGTGGATATGGCCCGGGCCTGTTCGCTGTCTTACACCTCTTTTTTAAAAAGAGAGAGAGAGGATGGTGTTTGATACTTTGCACAGCCACCACAGATTCTCGTGACCTAGAGGATTTTTGAATTGTCCTAAGTCATTGGAATTCTCCAAAGCAATCAGTGCAAGCCAGTGCCTCTTCCTTACCCCCCTCTCTACCTTCAAGAAGCTGCCCTGCATTTCCTGGGGCAAAACTCTACTTTGTAAGAAAAATAATAGGACCAGAAATTTAAATCCCAAATTGAACTATGGAACTTGAACTGTAGTGTGTTTGCCCCAACTGGGAGAGGTGAGTTTTTCCCTAGTGTTCCAGAACTGGTTTTCTTTACTTTCTACAAAGGAGGGCAGCACAGGGACTATGGTCGTGGCCCATGAAGGCTGGGTTTGATGCCACCCTATAAAGAGCAGGGACCTCTCTGGCCAGTCCCCAGTCCTCAGCCAGGCTGTATGAATCAAGTGCCCGCCCCAGGGCTCTTGAGCTGTTGAAGCTGTTTGGGTACAGGACACAGTAGGTGGGGAGGATTAAGACCCTTCTGTGAGTTCCCTGTGCGGGGCCGTACTTGCCTCTTCCAATTCGTGGCCTTTCCCCGGCCTGGTCCCTACTAGACAGACAAACCAGCCACAGTCCAGCCTGCAGCCAGACCACCTTGTTCATTCATTCTCCTTTGCCTCACTCAGAGCTAAAACAAAAATGAGACGAAAGGCAGGGCCTCCCTGGGGGTCCACTGTGTTCCAGGGTCCTGGGGAGTCAAGATTAGCCAGCAGCTCCTGACTGCTTCCCTCAGAGATGAGGGCTCTCATCCTCCCCAAAGCAGCAGCAAGCCCAGCCTGGACCACACCGTCCATATTGCTGGACAGTGGCCTGGGAGAAAGTGACTCCTCCGAGTCCCAGGAGGCCAGGGCTTTTCCCACCCTTGCCTTTCAGCCCTGACCCATGGGACTGCCCACGGATTGGAAGCTTCAAGGGCTGAGGTCTGGGAGCTGCATAAAGGCCTTTGCTTCAGCCCAGGTTAAAAATCTCCCTGGGCAGGCTCTTTCTGCCCCAGACCTACAATGCAGCAGACTGGGGGCTCTGGTGGACTAGCCCCTGACATTGGTGGGGGGCCCCACACCACTCCACCCCACTCTGCCTTCCAGCTCTCGTGGGCATTTTTCTCCCTGTACTCAAACAGCCTACCCACCCAAGGTTTCCTCCCTGGGCAGCCTAGCAATGAACAGCGCAGCCGGCAGGGCAGAGGCCCGGCAGTCACCGGGCCCGTCAGGCTCAGGCAGAGAAGCCACAGGGGCCAGGAGTCACTGGAGACTATTTCTAAATGATGGGGGGAAATGCACAAATAGAATCTCACCAAAGGGCTGCCTCCACATTGATGCTGTGCCCAGAGGGACACAACCAATGCCACCAGCCTGGGTGTATGTCACTGGGCACAGCTCTAACCCCCTCCTCCAGACTCTAGTCCCAGTCCTCTGCACACAGAGCCTCCGGCCCACAGGTACACCTTCATGATCTGGAGAAAGACGCTTGCCCCATGCACGCCCTCCCCTGGGCCTTCTGCCCTGCTCCCAGTCACTTCCAAGCTTCCTGTTTGCCTGTGATATTATTGTACCTGTTGAGGGAAGCAGCAGAGGAGGCAGTGGCTGACTTGGCACAGATGCCTGCTGCGTGCTCTTTTGAAATGCGCGGGGTGGCCATTCCTCGGTACAGACTAGCCCTGGTCCTTAGGTGTGGGCAGTAGGGGAGGAACCAACTGGTCGAGGTTTCAGAGCCAAACCTTGCCTTCAGTTGGTGAGTCCTTGCCCCCCAGGCCTGCGCTCCACGATGCTCTTCACCCTTGGCAATCTCAGTGCCATCCTGGATAGTAACCCCACTCCTCTCTGCTCCTGCCCGCACCTATGGCTCTCACTCTGGCCTCAAGCCTTGCGACCCTCCAGGAGCCTGACAGCAGCCAGCTGCCTGCACTGTCGCCTCCATAAGCTCCAACTTCCAGACCCAGAAGTCCCTCTGCTTCCCCCTGTTGGAAAAAGCCTAAAAGAATTAGCTTCCAGATTCCTCTAGCCCCTGCTCCATTCCCACCCAGTCCTTCTGAAGAGGAATGAGCAATACATCTGAGCTGGATTTCTCTCTAGTCCTTTCTCCAGACAAATCCTTCTTAAAGCAAAAGTCCTGGCTGAGCACCTGTCCTTGGGGACCGATCTGCCGTGTGACCAGGGAAAGAAAGTTCCCGAAAGCCTATTCCACCAATTCTGCTTCTGTGTTGTGAATCCAGTCTGCTTTCCATTAGAAAACCGCTTCGGCACTTACGGTCACTTTACTAAATCTAGTATGTAAAAAAAGAAAGAAAGAAAAGAAACAGAAAAAGGAAATGTGCAGGCAAATGTAAAATACAACGCTCTCTGTAAGGTAAATATTTGCCTTTTTTTCTAAAAGGTGTATGTATTCTGTACGTGAAATTGTCTGTAGAAAGTTTCTATGTTCTTAAATGGCAATACATTCCAAAAATTGTACTGTAGATATGTACAGCAACCGCACTGGGATGGGATGGTCTTGCCTGTAATTTTATTTAAACTCCAGTTTCCACACTTGCATCTTGCAATGTTGATATGGTATATATCAGTGCAAAAGAAAAAAACAAAAAAACAAAAAAACAAAAAATCCACGCAGGTCTAAAGCACAGAGTCTGACGTACAAAAGGGAAAATGCTCAGTATTGATGTGTGTGACCTTTGTTGTAAATTACATCTGTACTGTGAATGAGAAGTTTTTACAAGTATAATAATTGCCTTTATTACAGCTCTGGCTGAGTGTTCAGCCTGAGGATATTTTTTAAAAAAAAAATTAGCATGTTGGAATAAATTTGAAAATCCCAACATAGCCCTGCTTGCCTGGCTCATGGTTTTTCTAGAGGGTTCCACGATGTCAGAGTTGGAAGGACACTTGGCATCCCAAGTGCTCATTTTGCTTCAGAGCAATCAGGTCAAGAGAGCGGAGGTGACTAGGCTGCAGTCACACAGCCTAGGACTCTCTTGCAGACCCTGGAAAGGCCTCTCGAGGAAGCGCCAGATATAGCACCATCTGGTTTGGGGCCTGTATTTGTTCCCAAGTCTGCAGTGACAAATCACCACAAACTAGGTGGCTTTAAACAACAGAAAGTTATTCTTTTACAGTTCTGGAAGCCTTAACTCCAAAGTCAAGGTGTTGGCAAAGTTGATTCCTCCTGGAGGCTCTGAAGGAGAATCAATTCTATGCCCCTCCTAGCGTCTGGTAGCTGCAGACAATGCTTGTCTTTCCCTGGATTATACACTCATCACTCCCGTCCCTGCCTCCACAAGGCCACATTCACAGATTCTAGGCATTAGGACATAAACTTAACTTTCGGGGAGGGCCCCCATTCACCTCACTACAAGATGAATAGTGAATTGGTTCTTGAGTGTTGGCAGTGGGAGAGGCACAGCACTTACTGCCTGTGAGACCTTGGGCAACTCACCTAAGCTCTCTGTGCCTCTGTTTCCTAATCTGTAAAGTGGAGGGGCATGATCCATATCTATAAGGGCTGGTGTGGGGATTAAGTGAGATGGCATATACAGGATGGCTGGCTAACAGAGCCTGGAACATAGTAAGCCTTCAACAATTTGTTTCTGAGCAGGCTTTGCACAGGGTTCTGGGGTTACAAGGGTGGAAAAGATATGGAGTCCCCACCTTTTGTATTGAGCAACGATTTGCCGAGTGCCAATGAGAGGCAGTTATTGATACAACAGCGAGCAAGACAGACACAGATCCACCACAAGGAGCTCACATTCTAGCAGGGGAGGCCATCATCAGTTACTCAATCACAGTAGCCATCACGGCTGTGGTGGAAGAGAATGATGGTGCTAATCCAGAGTGAGTCTGCATCACCCAGGGGACCTTTCCTGGAAAAGTCCTAAGGGTCGGGAGGACGAAGGGAGCCATGAGAAGGAGAGGATAGATTGACTGATGGACGATCAAGGGGGATTCTCAGGGTAAACGCCATCCAGAAGTTTAGTGCTAAGAGCCTAAGAGGGTCTGTTCGTTCAAAGCAATCAGAGGATTAATTGTTGCTGGCTTTTGGGAAAGCTGGACTAGTACAATTCCTGGTGCCTAGTGGGTCCTTCATAGATGCTGCTGAATGTTGAATGAATAAATGGTGGCAGTGGATGGTGGTGGTTGAAGAGTGAGGACAAGGTGGGGAAGTGGAGGTAGCAGACACAGACACCTTCTAGGGGCCTGGGCTAGAGACAGGGGAGAGCAGGGGCAGTTGTGGGGGAGCGTGGGGTGCAGGGAAAGGAAGCCGAGTGTGTGATGGGCTGGTGAGGAGACGAGAAGCCAGATGTAAACTCCTCTCCCACTATGGCCCAAAAGAAGGGTAGGGAGGAAGTGCAGATGAAGTCAGCCTATCTGTTTGGTGACAGGAAGTTGGGGACACTCTTGAGGGTGGATTGTATGTGGGAAATAGAGTGAAGTCACCTGAGGAAGCTGCAGGGTGAAAAGATCAAAGACACCTGAATAGGTGTGAATGACCTTTGAGGGGAGCAAGAGGAAGCCACCAGGGAAACAGGGAAGGCACCTGCATAGCATCGCGTGCCAGCTGCCTTCTGTCTGCTCAGTGGTGTGGTTTTTCCAGCAGTCCTCAGCCGCTGGCTGTGGGCATGGGGAAGGTGGCCCAGGGTTAGCCAGGCCACGGGACACAAGGACAATGAGTTACTGGAGGTGAGTCACTGGCAAGTGAAGAGGTGAGGTCACTAGCCACTGAGCCCACATGCTGAGAAAGGAACAAGCAGGCCTGGTTGATAAGGAGAAAGGCCAGTGGTCAAGTGACCACTTGGATGAAAACAAGAAAATGTTGTGAGCTGTCTTAACTCATTGGATGAAGACTGTGTCCGCCACAGGCGTGGGTGGCTGAGGTGCGATGAAAGAGATCACCACTGGGGATGAAGAGGACAGGAAATGAGCATCCAGGGTGCCGAGTGGGCTGTGCAGATGGCAAGTGAGACCATCGCTGAAGATTGCAGGGCTTAAGTGGAGATCCGGGCCGTGAGTCAGGGTGCAACTGTCAGGACGGGTTCTGTTATGCGGCAGAAACTAGCAACCCAGACACTCCGGCTGAATGCAAGGGACGTGTATTTCTTTCCCTCACTATACGTTCAGTGTGGGTCAGCAGGGGAATTATGCTTATCCTAGTCAGAGATCTAGACTGATAGAGGCTCCTTCCCTGTGCTTCCATGACCCCAGGGGCTGAGGCAAGCACAGTACTAGGGGCCTCCCACTGGCAAGTAAATGCTTCTACGTGGAAACAACTATCCCTTCCATGCATATTTTGCTGGCTAAAGAAAGTCACATGCTCACGCCTAATGGAGGAAAATGAGAATAATTGGAAACAGCCCTAATGATAATCATACAAGGCTAGGACATCTCAGAATTGGAAGAAGAGATGAGCAGATGTCAGCGATGGGAGGGAGGAGGGCCTGACAGTGGTAGCCTCAAAGGTGCTGGATTTTTACAGTGAGCGAGTGAAAAAAATAACAGTCCAGAAGAGGCCCTGGGAGCAAACGTGGCAGCTGGCTTTAGAATCATGGGATGAAGAGCCGTCGTTGGAGCAGGTGCCTGGGGAGCACGTCCTTGGATCATGCGGGGAGCATGTCTCGGTCTAGGCCAGTGGGGAAGTAGACCCCCACAACAGCCCCAGAAGGAGAAGAAAAATAGCATAGTACGTGCCAGGCCCAGTGCCCAGCATTTTACAAACTTGATTTGTAGTCCCTACAACAACCCAGCAAGATAAGAGTTACTGTCCCCAGTTTTAGAGAGGAAAACAGAAGCTCCAAAGGGCCCCCAGCAGCCGAAGGTGCACAACTAGGTAGGGGCAGTATGAGGACTAGAAAACCCTTGTGTGGCTCTCATGTAGTCCTTCAGGGAACCTGAGGCCCTCCCGCCTCCTCCCGTCTCACACTTGGGCTCCAGGGAAGCCCGGAATCTCAGACTGTCCAGCTGTGACCACTCAGGGTCCAGCTGGGGCTTCTCTCCAGCATCCTCCTGACTTAGTATGGCCATCTGGTAGCCATTTTAGGTCCCTGTGCCTGAGGCCACAGGTGCAAGGAATGACCAGCAGACACCGGGCCTAGATTCCAGTAGCTGAGAGCATGAAAAGTGCCTGTGAATTCTTTCCTCCACTGTCTGCCAGCAGGCCCAAGGCCCGCCGGTCATTCACACATCGCTGGCCAGCAGGCCTCCCAGGCTGCTCTCTAAGGTTCATGAAGCACTTTCCCATTTGGAGTGGACTAGGACAGGGTGCACATTCCCATTTACAGATGAAGGGGAGAGCCAAAGATTACACCCTGGTAAGTGGCAGGGCCACTCACCTGTCCCCCTGACCCCAGCCTCAGAGGGTGGTGGCCACTGCTGTCTGCTGCTGGGGCCTTCACCAGGCTTTGTCTGGGTCCCAGTCCAGGTGTGGGCTGGGGCTGCAGGACTCCGGGATCCTACCCTCACCCTTAGGCCTGGGTCCTCTCTGGGCTCAGAACCTGGAGCCCACACTCTGTCCTGGAGACTCGGCGGGGACAGGCCACTGTAGATAGGATGGGCCAGCCTGAGATGAGCATGAGTGGAGAGAAGAAGGAAGAGCTGGTGGAGGACACAGAGCAGGTGACGAGGGTGCAGACGGGGCTGTGCTGCTTGGGATTCATCATGGGCACTGCTCAGGAGACCCTGGGAAGAGATGCCTTATAACCTCAGCATCTATTCTATAGCAGGAAGGTAGGAAGTTTCAGCCCCATTTAACAAGCAAGGAAATTGAGTCACAGTGAAGTTATTTGCCCAGGGTCAGGGTACCAGAGTGGTGACACTGCCTTCCCAAGGACATCATGGTAAGTGGCAGGCCCAGGAGTTGAAACCAGGTCCCCACATTTGGGAAGTGGTTAGCTTCCTATGGAAAGAGAATCTGGGCCTCTTTGCTACTAAGCAGCCCTGGAACCTGGGTTGGGGCTGGGGAACCCCAACATGCATATTCCCCAGTCCTTTCCAGGCATCGCCTACTTCAGGGGGACCCCACTGCCTACTGCTTCCCTTCCAGATGACATCCAGAGCTGAGAAGTGCTTGGCCCAAGGTCAGGGCTATGATTCCTGATCCCTCAGCAAAGCCACCTGCACCACCCCACCCATCCCTCCTCTACCCCAGGCCTGAGTTCAACTGCCCGTCTCTCTTGCCCAGCTCTGCCTTTTTAGGAAAGGAAAAGAGCAGCCCTGGGGCGGGTGGGCAGGCAGGCGGGTGGGCGGACACGCTAATCCACCTGCTCCCGGCGTCTCTAGTTACCCGTGGTTTGGGGCTGGGCAGCCCCAGCTGGGAGTGCCAGTCCAGCCAATGGGTGCTGCCGGCTGAGCTCTCCGCCAGAGCCATACAAGGCTTTGCCACAGCCCAGGCCTGAGCTGGCATACAGCAGCCCCAGCACCAGCGCCCGCCCCGCCCCTGAGCCTGCCAGCCCAGCACGTCCTCGGACTCTGCCTAATCCAGCCTGGGAGCAGATGGGGCTGCCATGCACGTGCACCAGGCCCAGGCCGCTCCAAGGTCAGGGAGGTGGCACCACCAGGGCAGAGACCAGAGTCAGGGCAGGGGCCTAGCTAGCCACGATGATCCTGGTGGGGGTCCAGGGTGATGACGCCTAGGCCTGGTCCAGGCTGCATCATCTCTTGACAGTGACCACCTAGCCTGCCTCCTCCACCTCTGAAGAGGTTCTCAGCAAAGCTAGTATCTGGCTCCTGCACCTTCTGGGGTCTTTCCAGGGATCAAGTCCCAACCCATTTAATCCACCCTGGGTTCAGACTGCATGTTCTTCTCAAAAGTAGGGGTGTCCATTAGTGTGTGCCTATTGTGAGAGCCATGTGTATATGTCCCCTGTGGCCTGCAGGTGGGGACAGACAGCCCCTCCCCAGCACAGCCCACCCCATCCGTCAGCACATAATGCCTCTAACTTAACACTCATATGATCCCTGGAAGGTAGGAAGTATTGGTCCCATTTAACAAGCAGGGAACTAGAGTCATGAAGAGGTTATTAGCTTAAGGTCAGGGTGCCAGGATCCAGCTTCAGAGCAGTCTGACTCTACAGCCTGTGTTCTAGACCTCTGGGCACGCAGACCTCCTCTTGGAATTTACCATCCTGGAGGGAAGGGGGACCAATGTCTACAGCAACGTGTGAATGCGGGAATGAAAGGCATGTCTGACATATCTGAGATAAGAGGACCCTTTGTTCCTGAATGCTGAGAGTAGAGGGCTCTTCCCAGGCCTCCAATGCACTGACATTGCCCAGGCCATGACTGCCCATGTCTGCAGCGACCCAGACTGGAGAATCCCTGACCACCTCCGACAATTAGATTCTTCACAGAAGCCACTGGGTTCAAGCATCCTTGTGTGTCCTACGTAGGCCAAGCCGAAGTTAGGGCCAAGACTGCGGTGCTCTCCAGGGCCACCCTACAGGTGAAGGAAACGTGCTGGCATGGGGGGTGAGGGTTGGCGGGCCTGGTTGGCATCAGGCTCTGTTTACTCACCCAGGAAAGAAGGAGATAAATATAGACACAGGATTACTCAGCTACAGCCTGGGAAAACCGGCTCCGGAGCCTTGACTTCAGCCCTGGCCCAGCCTCACCTTCACCGGCCTGCCCACACAGTGTCCGCTGCCAGGCCTGCCCTGCTTCCTCTTAGGACTCCCTTCCTACCTGCTCTTCCTGGGAACTGGGCATGCACTTGTCTCAACTCCCATAGCAAGTGAGGAACAGACAAAGTCAGTGTTCGCTTGGGCACTGGGAGTCACCTTTGAAGGCCCAGGTGCTATACCAGTACAGTTTCCTCAGTTTCCCCATCTGTGAGGGGAGAGGCTGGTGCACCCAGCCCTCAACTTCCTTGGGCCTGCATGTAGAGACCACCCAGCAGAAAGGGGGTGAGGCCGGGGTCTGTCTCACACACAAGGAGATGCCAGTCAGAGTGGCATGTGTTGGGGGCTGCCCTCAGACCCTGGAGCCAAGCTGCATGGGCTGGAATCCCAGCTGTGCCAGGTATTAACTGTGGGACTTCAGGCAAGTTATTTTACCTAACTATGCCTCAGTTTCTCATCTCTAAAATAAGAATAATAGTCTATTAATAATAATTATTACATATTACATAATATAAATCTTACACATAGTATAATAATAATTAATAATAATAGTACTGGCCTCCTAGGGCATTAGAGAGAATTAGATGCATCATTGTGTGCAAAGCACTTACACCAGGGCCTAGCACAGAGCAACAGCTACACATGTTTATTAGAATAGTAACCAGCTGTAGCAGCTGGGGTCCAAGGTACACATAGCCTGGGTGGGCCACTCAGACGCTCTCACCTTCCAAAGGACCTGCTGGGCCCTGGTCTACACAGTGGACAGGTCTCTGCTATTCTCAGGCCCTGGCAACTGCTCCTCTGCCTCCCTTCCCTGACTGACAGCTTCTAGAGTCAGATAGACAGAGTTGGCAGTGGCTCCACCACTTACAGGCTGTGTTACCTTGGACAAGTGACTGGCCCTCTTTGAGCTCAAATGGCCATAACCCTAACCCTACCTTCAAACAGAGAGGCTCGGGGAGGGCAATTTCTCCCACATTTCTCCCTCCAGGGATTGGTATGAGAGTAAATAGGGGAACGTGTGGGAAGCTTCCAGCTCAGCTGGGCAAATGGGTTCTCTGCGTTTGATTTCATCCTGACCCACTGCTTTCAATTCCTCCAACTTCCTCCTGTGGCTGTGAGCTTGACCTGAGAAGAGCCACGCCTGGGTACATGACCCTCACCCATGCAAGGGCCCTCAGGTATGGGAAACACGCAGCCTCCCCGTCATGCATGAGTGCAGGTCTCCACTCACAGACCCATGGGGCCCCTAGGAGCTTGTATGTTTCCTCCCGCATAGGCCCCCACTACATGGCACTCTTGTGTATCCACACAGCTGTCTGTGTTCACTCTGTACATACCTGCCAGTGCACGCACAGACCTATGCACACACGGACACACAGGGGCACAGCTATGCACGAGCATGGAGAAGCAGGTACCTGAAGCTCTGTCCCTGCACATCCTGGCCAGCATGCACGTTTCCACTCTCAGGGGGCGTCCTAGCCAGGCCTGGCCCCAAGGTGGCCGTCCTCATGGCGCAGGAATGCAGACAGCTGCGGATGCTCTGCCAGCGGACGTGATAGAAAGGCCAAGGGGAAACCACACGGGCAGAAACCCAAGCAGGCGTGCCAGGCCAAGGCGGGGCCCGTGAGTGCCAGGAATTGTGTAGTTGCGGGGGGTGGGGCACGTGCAGATACTTGCTTGCTCCAGTCTCTCCTGTCACCCTGTGTCCTCAGAGTCTCTGAGACTTCAAGGTCAAAAGGGCTCAGAGACCATTCTGCACCAGAGGCAGAGGCCAGGTTCTACCTCCCCAGCCATGCTATGTGGTGGGGTTCTGCCTCTCTCTAAGCTACAGTGTGAGCTGTAAGGGACCATACTGAGCAGTCTTCCTTGCTGGGAAATCAGAAGAATCTATGACCACAGAGATCTACAGGAGGAGGACTGGTGTCACTGACTCCAGTCAAGAGAGACAGTGAAGACGATGTTAAGTCCCTGTAACACTCCAGGTGCAGGCTTAGGGGGACTCACACTGACTCAACACTGTGTTCTAAGACGTTTGCATCTACTGACTCCCTGGATGCTCCCAAAGGGGAGCTGGTCCCCCACTTATGGATGCAGAATCTGAGGTGCAGAGAAGTGTTGTCCCAGAGCTGGCTGACTTCAGAGCCCGGCAGCTAACCACTGTGTTGTGAGGTCTCTGCCTCCATGCACATTTCATACCCTGGCAGAGAGGTTTGCAAGTGAGGCCTTGGTATTGCTGGCAGAATGAAAGGCACCCTCCCAAATACAGGGACCTTTGGCCCCAGGCAGGAGAGCAACCTCCTTATCCCCTACAGCATCAACCTTGCCCAAGGCGCAGTCATGCCATCTGTGGGTAAGATCACCACACAGGGAGGAGTCAGGCAGAACCAGTGGTGGGGGGATGGGGGGGGGCTTCAGCCTTTTCTGCCAGTGGCTAGGTAGAGACCATGTCAGGGTACCAAGAGAGGACAGACACGAAGGTATGAACAAGGCCACGCAAGAGAGGGCCTGGTGTAAAGAGAGGTCATCCTCTTTAGAGGACATCCATGTCTCCCATATAGAACATATGAACTAAGAGGGACAGAAGCCAGAGTTCCAGAATACACTGAGTCCCAGGGGCTGGCAAGGACCCCAGTGAGGACCTGCTCAATTGCAGAGTCCCTGAGGCCAAGGCTGACAAAGATGGCTTCCTACAAAAGGCCTCCTGGTCAGCTGGGACCCCCATGCTCCAGTCCTGTTTGCTGGGCAGAACTGTGGGCTGCTATGCCCTGGTGTTAGGGATCTTGCAGATGAGGGGGAAGGAAGAGAGCATTAAAAAATCCCATCCAATCACTCGAGCCCAAGAGTTAGAGGCTGCGATGATTCATGATCGCGCCACTGCACTTCAGCAACCTGGGTGACAGAGTGAGACCCAGTCTCTGAAAAAAAAAAAAAAAATCCCATTCAGAGGAACCTCCCAACAGCCCAGCTGCCTGTGCCAGCCCCTGCAGGTTCTAAGCACAGACTTGGCCATTTAGTTGCTGCCCCCCACCAGGGATGGAGAAGCTAAAATGGAATTCCTCGTGTGAAGACAGAACAGTCACAGGAGTACCCAAAAGGCAAGTGATGCCCAAGGCCACACAGGACAGGAGGGACCCTGACTCCAGCATCTTCCGCACCTCTCAGAGCAGCCCGCAGTGGAGCCTCAAGACTCCCCACTCCCTCTGCCAGGGCTGATGTTCGGCAGCGTCCAGCAGCTGCGGGAGCCACCCCGCCATTCCCCAGGAGGAGGGTCTTCACCCATCCAGGAGAAGGGGTGCCCAGTCAAACTGCCCTGGGGCTCTAACTGCCCTGCCAGTCCTCGCGTGGCTGGGGGCAGATGATGTCACCCCCTTTGCACCTGCATTTCCACAGCAGCAATGCCCAGCACTCAGGGTCACCGGTCAGATCCAGACATAGCCTGGCACCCGCAAAAGACCCTCCACGTGGCCATCTGGAGTTTGCCAAGACTTCTCAAGGTGGTTACACTCCTTTCCAAAGCACTTCTGGGCTTGAGACATCATTACCCAGCCCAGGACTCTGGGGAAGAACAAGACAGCCAGGGTCATCCCATCTTCCACTGGACAGGCTCAGGCCCAGAGAGGAGAGTGGCTTCAGGGAAACACCCCGCAAGCTAGGGGCAAGACTTGGGGGACCCAGCCCCCGCTTCCTTCCCACACCAGTTTCCATATGGAGAAGGAGCGACGGGCCCCACACGGCCTCCCCAGGGCAGCGGCAGGTCTTGCTGTGGCCACTCGAGGTCTCCGTGCCTCCCACTAGTCTTTCGGGAGCAGCTCCCCTCCTCCTCTTGGGCAGCCCTCCCCGCAGTTGCTGATTCTCTGCGAGCCACCCAGTGGCTTGGGCGGCCAGGACCACTCAGATCAGACCCCCCCGCCCGAGGCTTAGGGAGGGTGCCGGTGCTCCCGGGGACCGCTGGAGTCCGGGCTGGGCCTTCAGGGCCCCCGGAGGGGTCCGGGCTCCAGGGGGAGGCGAGGCGCGGGGGGCCCTGCGGTTCAGAGGTGGGGTTGTGGGCGCACGTGGCCGCGCTGCTCGCGCCGTGATATCAGGGGCCGCCGCGCCCGGATCCCAGCACGTTCGTCCGCCGCGCGGGGAACAAAGCGTCCTGCGCATTCCTGCGCGCTGACTCATGGCCGGCACGTAGCGCGCCGCCGCCGCCGCTTTGCCCAAAATTGGTCGGGAGGCGAGGGCGGGCCGAGCGCCGCAGCCTGCAGGTCCGCCACGGCCGCTATCGCTCGGCCCCCAGCCCGAGGATTTCCCAAAACAGGCCCGAGAGGGAGAGGCAGCTTGGGAGAACCGCCCAGCCGCGGGGCCCGCGGCGGGGGACGAATCCCTGCCGAGGGGCCCCTCTTCTCTTTCAGCTTCATTTTCTCCATCTGCTGAGGGGGCATTTGCCAGGCACGGCTGTAAGGACTTGGTATGAGTTATCTCACCTAAGTCGCACACCTACCCCGAGGAAGGTGCTATTAGCATCACCATTTTAGATGGGGAAACTGAGGTACGAGGAGGTTCCAGGCAGGGAATGAGACACGGACACTGACTTGCTTGAGGCGAGGTGCTAGTGAGCTGCAGAGCAAGGATTTGAACCCGGGCTGTAAGGTTTCAGAACCTACATGTGTCCCCTCAAGTGAGCTGCGCAGCGTGTGGACCACAGGCTTCCAGGCTCCCTGCCCTTTGGTGGTTGAGGCTGGTCCATGGGGCTCCCGGATGCGTCCCTCTCTAAGCCTCTATTCTCTTACCCATCTAGTGGGTGCCGGCAGAAGGGGGCCCCCCAGGGGTTGTTGAGGAAATTACAAGTGAGGATCCAAGTATTACTGTCTGGTGGAAGGAAGAGGGAAAGGGTTCAACAAACGTGCGTCCCCAGCACCCTCCGGTGATACAGCAAAGTATATGAGTATTTGGTCTATATACCAAAGTATGGAGAGGGGCGAGCTAAGCCCCGCCAGGCAGGGCCATACTGAGCTGGGCCTCCTTAGGGCAGCCAGGCGACTTCCGAGCTGCCTGTCTCCCACAGGTATGCACTTGTCAGAGCTGGAAAATGAGGCAGTGGGAGGGGCCCTGCCCAGGATGTCTCTGCCAGCCTTACCTCTTTCGCCCTTGCAGCCTGGTTTCGGAGACCGTGGAGTTCTTTGGAGCTGTGGGGTGCTGGGCTCATCAGAGGCCCTCTGACCCTGGGTTTGCAGGAATGAGGCAACCAGCAGAGGGCCTTGTTCTCAGATGCCAAGATAGACTGGGCTGTGGTGTCACCCACCTGGGGCCCTTCTGAGAGTCCAAAGGAACCACCCCACACCCACTGGCTTGGGACTACCTGGCCTGGGCCTCAACAGCACAGACACAAGGCCACTGCTCCCACCCTCACCTTTTCCTCTGACTCCACTTTGAACCCAGGAAAAGGTCAGCTCCTCTGCTTGGTATTCAAGATCCCTGTGGTCTGGCCTCAACCTCCTCTCTTACCACGGAATCCCTCAAGCTGTTCACTCCCTATCCTAGGGTAACCCATGCGCTTTCAGGCCTACAGGCCTTTGCCTGGGCCATCCCTCTACCAGGAATGCTCGCTCCACCTCCACAGCCTCGCTGAAAGTCTGTTTGGCTAGAATGCCCTCCCGAGTCTCCAGGCAGAGGCACCCCTCATTCCTCTGGGGTCCTGCAGGTCCATATTTGTCCCTCCCTTTTGGCCAACAAAGAGCCAAGCACGGAAAGGCCCTCCACACTCCCAGCTCCCTGTCCCAGGCAAATAGCGATGCCTTTGGGGTACCTTTCCCCAAATCCCAGCTGGGTCAGAGATCCACAGCCCCAGCCCTGGGCCTGACACAGAGTGGGCTTGGCGTGTTTGCTGCATAATGGCAGAAAGCACAGTCTTGGAACTGAAGACCCTTCTTCTTTACCCCTGGCTGTGTGACCTTGGGCAGCTTATGCAGCCTCTCTGAAGCTCACTCCCAGGCTCTGCCCTGCCCTCTTCCTAGGGCTGTTTGTAGGACCAGATAAATGAAGGCAGGAAGAGTGCTTGGCACGTGGGCACAGCTCCCCACACAGCTGTCATTCTCGCTGGGTCATTATTACAGACCTCCCTTGTGCCTGAGGCCTGGGTTCCAAGGCCGGGTGGCAGGCAATGAACTCAGAAGCATCCGCAGCTCCTGGCTGACTCAGGCTGAGGAGGTACCAGGAGAAGCAGTTGCTTTATGGTTAGCCTGGGTCAGCCAGGCTCTGGCCCTCTCCTCCCCACCCCCAGGTTCCATCCAAATCTGAGGCCACCAGGCCTTCCCAGCCCATTCAGGGCCTCTTATCTGGGGAGATAAAGGCCCCCTCCCCTTAGGTGGTGGACATCAGCTGGCTGTTGTGTGACCTTGGACACCCTCAGCCTCTCTGGATCAGCCTTGGGGAGTGCTGGGTGGGGGGCAAGCGGTTGACTCCCAAGGCTCCTAGGCATAACTTCCAAGTGGCATGGCAGGGGCTCACCCACTGCTTCTGAGCCCCAGAGGAATGGCTCTGGCTCTCTTCACACCCCCCCTACACCCCGCCCCACCATATCTGGCCCACAGGGTTGGTGGGAGCTCTCAGGAACCCTGCAACATCGTCCCCTATCTCCTATTGAGAATCTGAGGCTATTGTTTTTATTTGATACATTGGGAAACTGAGGCCTGGTGATCAGAAGGCTCTCACTCAAGGCCACACAGTCAGTGGCCAGGACACTGGGGTGTGGCACTGAGCTAGGGTGGTCAAGGCCAGTCTGCTACAGCCCCCATTCTCTGGTGGGCTCCTGGCTGGTGATGGCCATCCCCTCCTCCGCCTGCCTCTCCTAAGCTCCAGCTATGTGTCAGGGCTTGGACAAGACCATCAGCTTCTGAGATGCTCACATGAAGCCAAAGCTCAAGGAGCTGTGATTGCTGCCCAGGGCACACATCCTAAGGGGCAGAGTGAGATTCTGTCCCTTTTTCCCCACTCTGCCTCCTATACCAGCTGCCTCCCCAATCTGGCAGGGTTTGGGGTCTCCAGCAACAGAGGCCTTAGAAAGCCTAAAGGGGGACCCTCTGGTCTCACAGATACCCCCTGGCTATGGACAACCAAGGAGAGGGTGTGCCTGTCTTGCCAGATTGGGTCCACCAGGCCCGCCTGGGCCCACGGACCCTTGACAGGCCCAGATGAAGGTGTGAGATCATCAGGCCACCCCAGCTCCCTGTCTGACCTCACTGCCGTGACTCAGCCCTGCCTCACCCAAACCTCCTCCTCCCAGGGAACCCTAGGATTGGTGTGACCAGGCCAGTACTGTCTCCACTGTGTGCCCACCCACTCAGGGCCTCCCACCCTGAGTCACTGCTCACCTCACCACCCAGCACACTGCATTAACGGCCGGCTCCTCCTGGCAAGCTCCCAGAGATCCTGCTCCTAAAGGCTGGGACTGGGCTGAGGGATGGAGGAACTCCTGCTGCCCCCAGACTCAGGTCCTGAGGTCGATCCCCAGGACCTGTTTTGGGGGACTCTTTTGTTCTGACAAGAAAATCCAAACTGAGGTTGCGTGCTCAAGCCAAGAGCTCAGGCTGACCCAGGTTCAGATCCCAGCTCCTTTCTTGCCAGATGGACAAGATACCTCAGTTTACCCATCTGGAAACTAAAGGTAATAATAAGCTGCATCCCATGAAAATTCTCTCTGGGATCATATGTGCTGGGATAGTGGCTAAGAACGCAGGCCATGTAGCAGGCAGATCTAGATTCAAATGACCTTGAGCAAGTCATTTCAACTCCTGAGTCTCCTCACTTCCTCAGGCTCCTCATCTATAAAATGGTAATAATACTAAGTGCCTTCCCACTGGGATGATTAATTGTGGTGATATATAATATACAGTGGGTTTTGTGAGTGTTGGCACATGGGAAGGTTCAGTAAACAATAACTGTGATGAATTCTTATGATTCACATAGATTCTTATGATAGCACATAGTAGGCCAGGTTCGTTTCAGTGGATGATGGGGAGGTGGCGAGCAGATGGCCCGGCTCTCCTGTTGCGGATGGAGTAGCATCAGGGAAGGGCTCCTGGGGTTCTGTCGCCCTGGAGTGCCCTCTGCAGGCCGAGCACTAAACTTACCAGGTGGGTGCAAAGGCTCTAAAGAAGTCTTTCTGGGCTGCCGCTGACTTCAAGCTTTAGTCTCCAAGTCACCAGCAGTGCCACGTCACTTAATGGAGGACAAAGCTGATGCTCAGACAGGAGAAGGGGCTTGCCAGCAGCCACCCAGCTAGAAGCCAAGCCCAAGCCTGCAACTCCATGTCCCCCTCTTCCCAGCCTGGGAGCTGCCTGCCTGGACCCAGGATGCCCTCACTTCCCAGGCTCAAGAAGGCCTTCTGGGAGTCTCAGAGCTCATGTGTCCACTGAAGACGCTTGGACAGAGTTGGGAATGCTTCCTGGGAGAGGTAACATTTGAGATGGGCCTGGAAGAATGGGCAGAGTAAACCAAGTAAGTAGGAATGTAAAAATGACGGGAGGCCCCAGCTTGCCCAGAGACATAAGGTGAGGAAGTCTGCTATGCATTCAGAGTGTGGCCCACCCTGGGGTCTGGTGGACTAAAGCCTTGGATACGCAGATCAGCCTTAGTGGGATGAGGCAGGAAAGACAGCTGAGGGTCAGCACCCAGGCAGGTCCAATGCCAGGGTGGGCATTTTGACTTGGTGAGACACTTTACCCTGGTGCCAGGCTGGGACCAGACCACAGATTTCAAGCTGAAGCCTGGTTTTTGCAGGAAAGCAGCTTTGCCTGGAACCTCTCAAATCTCAGCACACTTCTCCTCTGGTGTGGTGCTACATGGTGTGCCAAAGCAAACATGGGTGGGCAGAGCAAGTCAGCAGGGTGGCCACTTGCCTTGGAGGGATTTGATGACCCAGAGCAGAGAAGGGACCTGTCATAGGGATCTCTTCCCTGGCATGAAGATGGCACATTCGAATAACACCCTGCACATACACACACACACACACACACACACACACACACACACACCACTTCTTTCCAAGACTTTGTTCATACTACAAGGCCCACAAGCACTCTGCATCCCAGGGTGAGTGGGGAAGGCAGGCAGAAGCGGCTAGGCAGTGCCCTCCTGAGCCAGGCAAAGGCCAGCTCTCACACTGGCTCCACCACGAAGCACTCCCAGCAGCTGCCCGGTGGGATTTTTCTTCTTAGATGCTCTTGACAAATGTGGCCTCTGACACTCAGAAAGATTAAACCATGGTGTGCCCTTAGTGACATGGTTAGCGAGCCACAGAACCAGCCCCCAGACAGGTAAACCCCTGCCCAAACTACCCCTGGGCTGACACAGTCTCAGGCATTTGTCCATAATAGGATAGTGGGTGAGGGGGAATTCAAGCCTGAGTCACAGGGCTTTGAAGCTGGAGCCCGGATCTGCCAACCCTCAGAGGTGCCAGGGGTGGGCTTGCCTCTGACTCACCCCCATACCCTGAGCTTCCCCTGAACAGTGGCTTCAGCTCCTGACCACCTTTCTGCCCACCAGGGCCCAGCTGTGCCCATCTGGGTCATTCATGGCTCAGGATTCCCCGTAGTTGGGCAGGAAAGCCAAGGCCTTCAGGCAAGGAGGTGCCCCAGGCACACCCCTGCCTAGGAATGCTGGCCTAAAATCACAGTGGGAACCCTGGCTTTGCCTGCCTTATGGGCACCAAGTTATCCTGATGATACAGGCACCAGGCACTTATTTTTAGCTGACACTTAATTCTAGAATGAAGTACTGTACCCCTGCGTGGCCCAGCCTCCTCATGGCTCACCCCTTCCCAGGAAAGGCGGCCTCCTGGTGGGGCCCTGGGTGCGCCTTGGAAAACATCAGTTCTAAGCAACACAGTGGGTGTGACTCTGAAAAAATATCAGCTACATGTCTTGGCTGGTGGTGATGGTGGGATAGAGGAGAAGGCTGGGGTTCCAGCCCCTCCAAGCACAGGGGCCTAGGCCTCAGAGAGAAAAGCATGCAGACATCCTGGGTCTCCAGGATCCAGGCCTAGCAGGGAGACCTCTGGCAGGGTCCTCCCTAGACCCCAGCTTCATCATCTGGGTGTAGACCAAGGGCCCTTTCATCTCTGACTTTTTCCTTAAAGATAATCTCAAGTCTTCATCGTTAGAGCATTTTGAAGAATGGCATCAGATGAGAAAAGGGGCCTAGACCTCTTTAGAAGGGGTGTCTATGCAAAGCTTTGTCTGATGAGATGAAGCCATCTTGTTGCATTTCATTTCATGCCAGTGTTTGGCACAGATCATGGGCCCAGACCCGTGCTAGGCTCTGAGGTGGGGATTCCAGAGAAGACCATGTTTCAATTAGCTCATCATATCAGTGGGGAGACACACCCGCCTCTAGAAAGCAACCAAATAATATTTCCAGGACAAGTGTAATATGCCATTCAAAGCTCTTCAAGCCTTGACCCTCCTAATCTCTCCAATCTTGTTTCTTATGAAGGAGGATGGGTGCATGGGAGGCTGGTTGAGTAGATATGCTAATGGAAGAATGGATAAAAGGTTTGATGATAAGTAGACTGATGGAGAGAAAGAAAGCGGATGGGAGGAAAGGTGGATAGATGGGTGGGTAGACGGATGGATAGATGGATGAATGGATGGATCAATGGATAGAAAGAAGGTGGATGAGAGGAAAGGTTGATGGATGGATGGGTAGACGGATGGATCAATGGATTAATGGATAGAAAGAAGGTGAATGGGAGGAAAGATGGATGGATGAGTGAGTATACGGATGGATGGATGGATGAATGAATGGATGGATGGATCGATGGATCAATGGATAGAAGGAAGGTGGATGGGAGGAAAGGCGGATGGATGGATGGATGGATGGATAGATAGATAGGTGGGTAGGTGGATAGATGGCAGGATCATTGGATAGACATGGTATAGGCTGTTGGTCCCATAGCAGATAAGCATAAGGGGAAAAGTTCTTGCCTAGGGCTCTCTGCCTGCTGAGAGCAGGGAAGTGTGCCCTAGAAAAGAGTTACTGTGAGGTGGGGGGACTCCCCAGGGGTTGGGGTGTCAGGAAAGCACACTGGGGACACATAGGCTCAGGGCCAGGCTTTGGGGCTACACTGACTTGCTTTCTAACCTTGGCTCTGCCACTTTCTAGCTGTCTGACATGGGGCAAGTCGCCCTCTCTGAGTCTCGTTTCTTCATTTATAACATAGGGACTCATTACAGTAACTACCCCAGAGATATGTTGTGACAGTTCACGAAGCTAATATATGTAGATCATTTAACGCAGGGCTCAGAATATATTAAGCACTCAATAAATGCTTATTTACCCTCTATTCCTAAAAGGCTAAGTGGGGAATCTGGCCCTTAGCCCGTTAGAAGTAACTCATCCTAGATGCTGAGCCCTGAGTTGGTTTCCTCATTTCAAAAAGTCCAGGAGGACTTACGTGGCCTCTTAACAAGGGTGCCTTGATTGAACCATGTCTGCTTTCAGCTGAAATTCTAGCAGTTCCATAGGCCTGGCTGACCCTGCTCTGATTACCCTTAGTTTGATAACAAACAGGGCACATAAATTATTCTTTTAAAAGTACGGTTTATGTGGGAGACATAAATCCAAATGGGCTGAGACGGAGGGAGGAGGACCAAGGGTGTCCTCCAAGGTAAGCCATGGAGACCAAGGGAGCCGGCCCCGCAGGTTGAGGCTGCCCTTGCAAAGACCCAGTTTGAGGACAGTGGTGTGGGTGGTGACTGGTCCTGCTGGCTCAGGGTGAGCTGTGGCTGATGGCAGGAGGCCCAGACCACCCACCAGAAAGAGGCCCTGAGGCTGAGTGGCCCCAGGCCTGAGTAGGGGCAGCCCAACCCACAGCATCTGGGACAAGTGGTGATGGGAATGTCTGAGTCTCCTAAGTCCCTAAACCCCAGCCCAGGCTGGCTCCAGGGCCAAACCCTCCCCAACTCCCAGCCCCCGCAAGCTCCTGTCATCTCCCCCAGCCAGCCCCTCTTCCCAGCTGCTTGCTCTGCTAGGCCGTCTGCATGGTGTGTGCCTGCAGCAAAGACACTGTGTCCCTTCCACTGGGTCTGCAAACAGAACTTCCCAAAACCCCATGAGGCCAAGTGTCGACAGGGAAATGACTGGTTTTGCAGAGGTGAAAGAGCAGAAGGCCTCAAGCTGCAAGAGCCATGCTGCTGGAGTCTGCCGGCCTCCATCTGGGGAGCTCTAAACTCAGGTCAGCTTGATCCTGAATGTCACAGGCAGTCAGAGGTGAAAGCACCTCTCACCATCAATGGGAAGACAGGACACCTGAGGCCAGGGAGAGGAGCCCTAGGCCACATAGCATGAAAAGCAGAGCTGGCACAAAGCTTCCTGGTACAGGGCCTCAATCGCAATCCCAGGCACCTGCTGCAGCCCAGCCCTGTTGTATCAGACATCACCAGGACACTTAGACTTCACTCCCATGCAACCTCCGTTCAGCTCAGTGTCCACAGCTGCTGGACAGCTGCTTGACAGGACCATATTTGCTCTTAGAGCTGGGACTATAGAGGGAGCTTTGGGGTGCACAGAGAGACAGTCTAACCTCATCCCAGTGCCCCAGCCTTCCTGCCAGTGGGGTCCCTCCTGACAGCCTTTCTCCAAGGGACCCAGGATCCTGGGCTCAGTTTGAACCCCTGGGAGAGCTTCACGGTGTACGGGAAAGGGTGAGGCACGTTAGGAACCAAGAGAACATGCCCAGCCCCATCAGTGTCTTGAGCAAGTTGCTCCTCCTCTTGCACCTCAGTTATCTCATCTACCAAATGGGAGTGGAGACAGGGGGATTTCTAGGGGGCAGTTTCTAGCCCAGTGCCTTACTCAGAAATACACTCAACTGCTCTCTTCTGCCAACCCTCCCTCCCGACACATCCCTGTTTCTCGGATTGGGCTGCTGCAAGCATAAGGGAAACAAATCGCTTAGTGTGTAAAGCGGTTCTCTTCAAATTCTGAGAGGGTGACCTTCAGTGGTTCCCTACCCTTCCCCCTGCAGCCTTAACAAACTCAGGCAGGTGCCAGGGCCAGAGCAGTGGGGCCAGGGGGCCATGAAGCCAGGCCACCTAGAAAGGACAGGGACAGTGAAGCCAGGACAGTTATAGGTGGCAGGGTCAGACAGTCCGACCAGCCACCAGAGGCAGAGGCGAGGAACAGAGGCCCAGGCTAAGCGACCCAGGGAGCTGGGGTTGACTATTATTAACTCAGCTTAATTTTCCCTACCTGGAAACTAACTCTTGTCAGTGAGGTAGCGCTGTTCCAGAAATGGTTTCATCCCCTAAGATCCAGGCTCGCTCAGGTTCCTGGGCCAGTCCTCTCCATTTCACAGGAGCCCTGTTGTCCAGCTCAAGCCGAGGGCAGAGAAGGAGAGAAACCGGAGCCGGGCCCATCTCACAGCTCGCTGTGCTGACCCTGCAGGGCTCCGGCAGCGGCCCCTGACTTGTCGTCACCCTTCTTTCACACCCGGGAGGGATCCTGTCTCTGGGTTCATTTAATGCTTCTATTATGTTTCCCCGGCTGGGAGCCTCTGGTTCCCTATTGTCTTGAACAGGCATTTTGCATTTGTGTAAAGATTAGACGCCTTAGAACCTTCCCTCTTCTCCCTATGGTTTCCCTCTTTTACTTTCTCAAATCCGAGTTCTTTCTTTCTGGCTATGCACTGCTTCCTCATTCTCCCCTTCTCTCTGCCTGTCTTTATCTGCCTCCCTGTTTGTTTTCCTGCCCACCCTGGCCCCCTCCGTCTCCCCGCTGACCTGCTTTTCCTTCTTTCTTCTCTTCACAGTCCAGCGGTTTGAATTCTCTATCCACCCCCAACCAGCCCCCGACCCTGCTTAATTCCGTATTCATATTCTCTCAGAGGCTGATAGAAATGATTGTGAGTGTTGCTCACCTCATTCCAGAAATATTCTTCTAAATTCTTCGAGAGGCACGACGTGGGAGGGCAGCGAGCACCTCACGGGGAGTCCCTTGTGCTTTGCTTGAGAGATCAAGCCACCTGCCCACTGGGTGGCCTTGGCCAGGCCCTGCTGCTCTCTGAGCCTCTTTGTGGGCAGTCCCCAGCTGACTCCCCTGTAATAATAGCTGCCTCCTGGGGTTGTGGTGAGGAAGAGTCGATAGTGCTCCAAGCACGTAGTAGGTGCTCAGGAAACATTTGTTCTTTTTTTCACAGTAGCCAGCCCAGCCTCAGGGAAGGAAGACCCTGCTGTCACTCTCCATCAGTTCTGCCAGTTTCTCCAGGATTTCACAGCTGCACGCTTGCTCTGGGCACACCCTAGGAAGATGCAAACTTGCCTGTTCCTGGTGGTCACCTATTGTCCCCTTCGTAAATGTCCAATGACAAAGGAGCTGCTGAATACAGGACCTGAGCATTGGGCATCCTGGGTTCTGTAAGTGGAAAGCCAGGTGTGTGTCTCTTCACCCCCCTGCCCTCAGGAAGCCCTCACAAGGCCCCTACTGTGTGCAGGGTAGGTGTCAGGCCCTGCCTCCTCTGGGGCTCCGGACCTTGAGATTACAGGGGAGATAAGTGCAATGATATGAGTCAGGCCGGCATGAGAGACACAAGCCCTGGGAATTCCGAGAAATGAGAGGGCCTTTCCTGCTGTGCCTGGAGACAGGGTCCCTGAGAAGACTCCGGCAGGAAGTGGACTCTGAGCCAGGCCGGGGCAGTAACAGAGGGTGCCTGCCAGGTCCCCAAGCTGCTCAGCACAGCTGTGGTTCATCCCTGCTCTCCCCTCCTCAGCAAGGCTTCTGGGCCAGCAGAGGGGCGGGAGCGGAATGCCAGCCCCCAGAGAGGTCCCCTGCCTTACTTCTTTTGCAGACAGTAGCCACCAGTGGGAGCCGAGACATCCTGTCATGGCCGGGACAGGAGACGGTTCAAGGGGCGCTTTGTGTGTGTGTCCTCAGGAGCATCTTTCAGGAAGGGGTTTGAAACCACCTTCTTAGTCTCAAAGGAGCCTGTAAGCCAAGCAGGTGAAGTATCTTCTTGTTTTGGCCTTGTTTGCAAACAAGGAAACAGGCCCAGGAAGGATGCCCTTGGCCATGGCCGCATAGCTGAACAGCTTCTGGAAGGGACTAGAACTCCTGCCCCAGGCCCTGGGGTGATAGGGCAGAGGTTGAGGGGGGCATTTCCTGGGTGAGGTAGGGATGAAGCAGTTCCAGGCTGGTCAGAAGTCAGGCATGAGCTGTGTCCTTCACTGAGGGAGGCAGGCCCAGAGAGGGCTCTGACTCGCCCAAGGCCAAACAGCCTTGCGTGGGCCTTTCACATCCCACACAACAGAGGGGCATCCTCAGCCTGGTTGGCAGAGGGCAGGCAGGATAGATGGCAGAGTCTCCTCCGAGGAGAAGGGTTTTGCTCATGGAACCTCCTCCTCCACACTCACAGCCCTGGGCAAGACCTGTGGAGCAGCCGCCGAGAGAGTGAGGGAGGGGGCTTGGGGCAGCTGGGGGTGACTTGAGGAAGTCCACCTGGACTGCGAGGGGCCCCTGGGGACTGCCGGGGATCCTCAGGACTCCCAGAGGTGCTCCAGGCACAGAGGGAGGAGCGGGCCTTCCATCTCCCTCCCCCCTTCACTGCAGAGGCTGGGTCGGGCTGGGCGCCCGGGGAGGAGGCGGTGTCCCTGGCTCCCAGCCCGCCGGTGCAGCGGGGCAGGGCTGGACCAGAAGGGGTGGGGCACAACGCCTGGTATAAGAGGCAGCCAGGGCACCGAGGCAATGAGCTATCTGCTCAGCTTAACAGCAGGACACTGGCAACAGGCGCTCCCTGCTCCAGGCCAGCCCGCCCGCTCCGCCGCTGCTATGGTCTCCATGCCCACCACCTGGTGCTCTGTTGCACTAGCCCTGCTCGTGGCCCTGCATGAAGGTGAGCTGCCCTGGCCTCACCTGCTGCCTACAGCTCCTGGGTCTGTCTACCTGTGTCTCCCCCTGGGGCTGCAGTGCCTCCCAAGCCAGCTGGAGGCAGACAGGGGCGGGAGCCTGGCGGCAGTGGTCACAGGGGGACGGTTCTGCAAATGCAGAGGCGCCCAGGCTCCCCACGGGCTGCTGGGACTTCCCTGGGCTGGCCTGGAGCTGTTGAGCAGCAAGAGTGCCAAGTCCCTCGATTATGCAAGAGGAGGGGCCCGGTGGGTCCCCCACTCCGGGATGTGCCAGGCACCCCAACCCACCTCTCTGACTCTCTCTCCCTCCTGTGCATGCAGGGAAGGGCCAGGCTGCTGCCACCCTGGAGCAGCCAGCATCCTCACCTCATGCCCAAGGCACCCACCTGCGGCTTCGCCGTTGCTCCTGCAGCTCCTGGCTCGACAAGGAGTGCGTCTACTTCTGCCACTTGGACATCATCTGGGTGAACACTCCTGAGTGAGTATCCGTGGGGATGGGGGGCAGGAGGAGCTCTGGGGCAGGGTGTCAGGGTGGGAACTACTGGCATGCTAGGGAAGCTTGACACAGTCCAGCTCTCCCTGGGCCTCCAGGTGGGGGCGTTGGCTAATATCAGTAGTTAATTGTTTCAATTGCTGAGTGAGGACAACCTGAGCCATAAAGAGGGCTATCTCCTGAGAATTCTTAAGACAGCCTGGTAAGCAAGTGTTGGCCCCATTTTCCAGATTCAAGTACTGAGGCTCAGAGAGCTTAAGCGCCTTCCCCAAGATCACACAGGTAATCGTAAGGGTAGGCACCATCCTCGGTCAGGGAATGCCGGAGCTCACAGTCTCTGCCATGCTGCCTCTGCATGCTCTTCCAAGAATAATACGATTAGTGACAGCACCCGTGCCTTGACTATGCCAGGCTCTTTGCCAAGCACCGCACGTGCATTATCATCTCAGGCGCCCCCCATCCTCCCCATAAGGCAGGATATTCCCTCAAACGACAGATGAGAACCTGCCCTGTGCTACTGGCTACACCCGGGTGGGAGCCCAGTGCTGTCTGTTCTGCCTGCACCCTCACTGCCTCCAGGCCACTGCATACCTTCAGTTGAAGTTTCTGTGTGTGTTTGTGATTTTTTTCCCTTCCCCAAATTGCAAAAGGCAAGAGAAGCCCTGCACGTAAGCGTGTGTGAAGCTAATCCGCATCCAAACACTTGCTTAGGGCGGGAACCCTGCCAGTCCCTGCGTGTTGCATCTACCTGGAGTCACTAGGACTCCAGCCACACCGTCTAAAATTAGCTCTGTCACTCGAAAGTGCTGGTCCAGCCAGCCGCGGCCCCTGCCCTTCCCCTGGCCCACTTGATCAGACTCTGAATCTGAAATCAATCCCATCTGAACATGCACACACGCACACATCTCACTTTCAAGTCAAGCCTCTAAGGCGCATTTGTTACCCCTCCAGGCAAGTGGGGACCAGGTGGGGGCAGCGTAGCTACGAGCCTGTGTTTACTTCTGGGAGATGGAGTGGCCGCCCTTCCTCTAGAGCTCGCTGAGAGCCTTCTTTGAGAACAGGGGGACCAGCCAGACTGAGAGGGGAGAGAGACTAGGAGGTTCCCAATTCCCAACTTCGGATAGAATCACAGATTTCCTTCCCCCAATGCTGGGAGTTCTGACTGAGCCAAGCCAGGCCCAGAGAAGGGAAGGGTCCTGCCAAGGGCTACCAGGACCCTTGTGGAGGAGCCTGTGACTTCAGTGGTATGACTTCTTGAGGTCAGGGGCTGGTCACCTTTCAGTGTCACCTGCTGGCATAGGTGGCTGTCCCAGTGGGCAGTGTGGACAGTCCCTGCTTGCCAGTGGTTGTGGTTTATTTAATCCTCTCTCTCTCTCTCTCTCTCTCTCTCTCCACCCCACACCACTACCTTGCTGGCTGCCCGCCCACAGACAGACAGCTCCTTACGGCCTGGGAAACCCGCCAAGACGCCGGCGCCGCTCCCTGCCAAGGCGCTGTCAGTGCTCCAGCGCCAGGGACCCCTCCTGTGCCACCTTCTGCCTTCGAAGGCCCTGGTAGGTGGGCACCCAGCCTGCAGGGGCTTAGGGTAGCTGCAAGCCCAGGCATGCCCTGGGAAGCAGGTGTCTGGGAGACTAGCAGAGGAGCGAAGTGGCAAGTTGGGGGTGAGCAGCGACCCAGGGGCCCACAGGCTGCTTGGGTCCATGGCACTATCCCTTCCTGCAAGAACCAGTCACCCCTGGGGGCCTCCCGATGCCCAGCTCTGGGGGCTTCTGGGAACACTCATGTCCTCACTGCTGGGCAGGAGAGAGTCTGCCAGTGACGGCTGAGGCAACTCAGGCCCAGAGAGGGGACAGGACATGTCAGGCTGCACAGCTTGTCAGAAGGAGGGCCGGGCCTTGGGCCTGGTTCTGTCTGATCAAGTCCTACTGGACTTTGGATTCCGACCTGAGGTTCAGGGGACTTTGCAACTTGCTCAGGGAAGAAATGGCATCTGGAGTTGGGAAGCCATGTCACCATCCCAGGGTAGCCCCAGAGTTGCTGGGGAGCCTTTGCCATGTCTCCTATCTTACCTGAGCCTTAGTTTTCCCATCTGTAAAGTGGTGTGAGGCTTTGTTCCTTCCCTCATCCACATGGAGAATTTGGGAAAACCAAACTGGCTTCAAAGTCCCAAGCTTCTGGCCAGGCGTGGTGGCTCAGACCTGTAATCCCAGCACTTTGAGAGGCCGAGGCGGGTGGATCACCTGAGCTGAGGAGTTCGAGACCAGCCTGGACAACATGGTGAAACCCCATCTCTACTAAAAATACAAAAAAACTGCTGGGCATGGTGGTGGGTGCCTGTAATCCCAACTACTTGGGAGGCTGAGGCAGGAGAATCGGCTGAACCCGGGAGGCGGAGGTTGCAGTGAGCTGAGATCGTGCCATTGCACTCCAGCCTGGGCAACAAGAGTGAAATTCAGTCTCAAAAAAAAAAAAAAAAAAAAAGTCCCAAGCTCCAGTTCCCATGATGGTTTACAAGAAACTCCTCCTCTGGGGCTCCAGCTGAGGCTCCACCCTGCCTCGGTTTCCCCTGCGGCTGCAGGTGGCCAGATTCTGGGAAGGCAAAAAAAGCTGCCTCTTTTTGGGGCTAAGAGCACATTCGTGGTAGCTCAGTTTTCCTCGGTCTACACCCCACCTGGGAAAGGAAAGATGCCAGGTGCACAGGGATGGAAATGGATCTGCTCCTGCAGGCCGGTGGGGATGGGGATGGGGATGGGGATGGGGTGGGGGCTGGGCTGGGCCTGCAGCCAGGTCGCTTCAGGGCTCTGGGCAGTCCCTCACTTGGGCCCTAATGCTATTCATGCAGGACTGAAGCCCGGGCAGTCCCAAGCCGGAAGTCCCCAGCAGACGTGTTCCAGACTGGCAAGACAGGGGCCACTAGAGGAGAGCTTCTCCAAAGGCTGAGGTGAGGGTGTGGGACACATGCACAGATTGATCACCTCCTGTATGCCTTGCACATGTCCTATATTTTCTATGCGAGGCAGGCCTGGGTCCTCATTGGGGAGCAAAGAGAACTGAGGCTCAGAGAGGGGAAGCCGCTTGCCCAAAGTCACACAGCAGTCAGCGGCATCTGGCTGACCCCAGAGTCTGTGCTCTTACCCACTGTGCTCTTCGTTACCACTAGGTCTGGAAGTGGACTTTGAAGAGGGTTTGAAGGCTCATGACTGGGAAGGACCACAGTTGTTGGTTCAGGCTGTGCAGAATGGAGCATCTCACACATGCTGGGGTCCAGAGGGGCCACCTGCCCAGCCTGCTCCCTCTCTGCTGCCCAGATTGCATGTCCTCCCTGGTGCCTCAATGTGACTCAGACCTGGCCCCTAGGAGGTGCCCATGAATGCTTGTTCAACCAAACCAACTCAAGAACAGACACTTGCACCTGCCGGGCAGCAGAGTGGCTGTAGGGGCAGCCTCTGGGGCAGGGACTGCTTGATCTGAACACCAGCCCAGCCTGGAACAAGCTTTGTGACCTTGGGTTTGCCCCTCCACTTCACCGTGCCTCTAGTTCCTATGATTTGAACAGGGGAAACAGGGAAATTGCACCAGCCATCCCCGCCTGGGGTTGCTGTGAGGTCAGATGAGTGGACGCACATGAAGTGTGTAGCCGAGGGTCTGTGCCTGTGGGAGCTGTGGAGGGGTCTGCCATTCCCACTTCTGCCACTGAGGGCTCCTCATAGCTGGCCAGGTCCCAGGACCCAGCTCAGCCCCTCAGGGATTCTCACCTTTTGGGGGCGGCAGAAAAATAGGAGAAAAGGCAGGATGGTGGGATGGACAGGACCCAACATAAACTTAAGAACTTTCTGAGAATGAAAAAAATGAGTACAAGGCCGGGCGCGGTGGCTCAAGCCTGTAATCCCAGCACTTTGGGAGGCCGAGGCGGGTGGATCACAAGGTCAGGAGATCGAGACTATCCTGGCTAACATGGTGAAACCCCGTCTCTACTAAAAATACAAAAAAAACCTAGCCGGGCGCAGTAGCGGGCGCCTGTAGTCCCAGCTACTTGGGAGGCTGAGGCGGGAGAATGGCGTGAACCCGGGGGGCGGAGCTTGCAGTGAGCCGAGCTCGCGCCACTGCACTCCAGCCTGGGAGACACAGTGAGACTCCGTCTCAAAAAAAAAAAAAAAAAAAATGAGTACAAGACTTTTCAAACGCACACACTAGTGGCTTGGCCAACCTTATACTCACTTTGGGCAGTTCAGGCCTGTTTTTGTTTTACAAGCTAAGAAAGGGGATCAGAGAGGCTGAGATCGTTGCCCAAGTTTCCTTCGCTGGGAACTGAAGCCAGCCTCCTGGCTCCCAGATGAGAGTTCTTTGAGCCAGGATGTGGCCACCCACCCAGGTTCAAAGGGCAGCGGGGTGCCCTGTTTTCTGGGCTGGACTGCCTTGAGCTGGACCTCGAAGAATGAGTAGAATTTTAGCAGGTGGCATCTGGGTGAGGGGAATACACACAGCCTGGGGGGAAGAGCAGGAGCAAAGGTGCGGAAAGGTGTGGAAAGAAGTGGGAAGGCAGACGACGGGAGACCCACAGGGATGTGCTTGGCTGTCCACTCATTCTGGCAGCATTTGATGTTGAACATTAACTCTGTTAAAGTCCTCATGTGCAGAGAAGCTTCAACGCCTGGGCTGGCCTGTGCTGGTTGTGCAGACCTTGCTTTCAGTCTGTGGCCACTCTCTGACCCCAGGGCAGCTGTGACCCCAGGATCTGGGCAAGGGTTGTAGCCCCATTGCCCCTACTCTCGTGGGGAGCTCTTGGACAGTTCACATCTCCTGAGATGCTAAGTTGACCCTTCTTGATTCCCAGGGACATTTCCACAGTCAAGAGCCTCCTTGCCAAGCGACAGCAGGAGGCGATGCGGGAGCCGCGGCCCACACACTCCAGGTGGAGGAAGAGATAGTGCCGTGAGCTGGAGGAACATTGGGAAGGAAGCCCGTGGGGAGACAGGAGGAGAGAAGTGGCCAAGGCTTGTAGACTCTCTGCCTGCTTCCTGGACCAGGGCCTTGCTCCCAGACAGCGGGACCCATTTACCAGGATTGGCACAAGCTCTGGCCTCCTCGCCCTGGTGAGGGAGCCTCCTCCAAGGCAGCTCCGTGTCCTCACACTGCCCGGGGAAGCCCTCGGCTTCTAGACTGCAGAGCAGCCTCCAGCGCTGGCTGCAGGCCCACAGCTCTACTGGAAGGAACTGCATGGGGAGTACATTCATCTGGAGGCTGCGTCCTGAGGAGTGTCCTGTCTGCTGGGCTACAAAGCAGGAGCAACAGTGCAGCTGCAAACACGCGTGCTTCAGCCAGTCCTGGAGGCTGGACGGCTCCCGTGGGGCTGGTGTCCTGGCTGGCTGTGTCCTCTCCAGCTTTCCCTCCCCAGAGTCCTTGCACCCTCATTCCCTCGGGACCCTCCCAGTGAGAAGGGCCTGCTCTGCTTCTCCCATCTGTATATAACTTATTTGCTCTAAGAACTTCAAGAATCCCAATTATTTATTTTAATGTATTTTTTAGACCCTCTATTTACCTGCGAACTTGTGTTTATAATAAATGAGGAAATGTACTCTGGTTTTTTGTCTTGGCCAAGGCGGGGGTTGGAGGCTGCTCTCAAGAAGGGGCCGCTTGGCAGTTGAAGGACACAAGAAGGAAAGGGCTGGGGCAGGTGGCTGGGTTCCACTCCCGCACTTGCTGGATGTCTCTGGCTGCTAGCCTGCCCTCTCTGGGCTTTTTTCTGTTATGTGCCTCGACAGCCACCTGCAGCTGTGACATCAGGATTCCAGGACCTATGTTCCCATCAGGCCAGTAACCAATGGCCAGCCCTTTCCCAGGAGCATGTGTGGAAGAAGCCAAGACACGAGGGTGGAGGGACTCATCACACCAGCGGCTCTGTCCCAGCAGAGGCTGACAGTAAGGCCCGGAGCAAAACTGTCCAGCAAGGAAGAAGACCAGGTGAATCCCAAGGTTGTGGGTGCCCCGTTGGTCAGTGAGGGGTGCTATGATGGAACCACAGCCTGGTACCGGCCTGGCCCCTCACCTTGGGCTTTGGACATCATAAATACTTGCTGATTGAATTCATGAGTCACCACTGCAGTGTGATGTTGAACAAACCTCTTTCAGTTTCTGAACCTCAGTTTTTTTCATCTAGAAAATGGGAAGCAATAGTCCCCGCCTCGCAGAGTTGCTGTGGACACTAAACAGAGAAGTGATGGTACCAGGCTCAGCCCAAGGCCTGACAAGAGGCAGAGGCTGCTTGTGGGGCTGGCAATGGTGATTATGGAATGAGTGGGACAGGGAAGACTATGGACAAAGGTGCTACTGTTGTGGCCTCAAAAAATATGGAAAATAAATAGAACGACTCAAAAGAGGCCAGGGGTGGCAACTCACAACTGTAATCCTAGCACTTTAAGAGGCTGAGGCGGGAGGATCACTTGACCCTGAAGTTCAAGACCAGCCTGGGCAATATAGGGAGACCCTGGACTTCCCCTTGTGGGCTGCAGGGACCCACAAAAGCTCTGTGCGCAGCGGGGGACCTTGGCAGGGCTGGGCTTTGGAAATAATGCCACAGAGGGCCGGTCAGGGCTGAGTGAATGAGGAGACCAGCGGCACAGAAGCAAAGTCATCATAAGTCCTTAGGGATCCTCCGTGCATCCCGGTGGTGAGGCTGGTGTCACGGGGTCAGCCGAGGCACTTGTTGCTTACTCCAGCCCAGGGCCAGAGCGCACCTCTCACGTTGCATCTGAGCCTGATGCCAGGGGAGCGTCGCTCCCTGGGAGTGCATCACAGGCTCCCATTCAACATGATCCTGCCCCTCAAAAATCCAAACGCAACAGCCCATGGCCAGGTCAGGCAGCTGGATAAGGCAGCCCTCGGGCCGCAGCTGTGACAGAGGCCTGGCAGCAGCAAGAGGAGAACCTAGCGGAGGGTGTGTTGGACAGAAGCATTCACCACCCTTGGCACAGGCCCCGGGGACCCTGGCCAGGGTTCAGAGATCAGTGACCCAGATGACTGAGCAACCGAGATGATTAAAGGAGTAGAGGAGGCCCAGAAGGCAGGGACAGGTAAGGGTGCACTACAGTCCTTTAGACCCATACACCTGGGAAACAGGGGCCTCCGGCTGGGGCGCTGCACTTCGGGGGCCCCGTTCTGGCCCTCATCCAGCCATACCTCTCTATGGGACAAGAAGTTTGCAGGGGCCACAGGGTCACATATGCCCGAAGTCTGTCCCTGCTTCTAACCCACCCTCCAGGTAGCTGGCACTTCAGCCATGTTGGGGAAGGTGGGCTAGAGTTTGGAAAGAAGCAGAGAAAAAGTTACGAGGAGCAGCCACCAGGTGAAACCGAACCCTGGGAGGAAGGCATCTAAGCGTCAGGAAGCTTGGGTTTTCAGGCACAAAATCTCCCCTCCTCCTGCCTTTTCCATAAATATAGAACAGGCTCTTTTCAAGCTTTTTGAGTTAAATTTGTGTTCCTTTTGACTGGAACACTAGGCAGAGACCGGCCAGAAGGGGGCACAGGATGACCCAGATTTATTCGGGTTATGTGGACAGGAGGAAGCTGAGGCAGAGAGAAGTTAGGTCCTGTTTCCGGGGCTGTGAGGCTACGGACGGGGCCTTTGCTGCCTCTCCACAGCCCTCGCTCAGGAAAGAGCCCTGTGGAATATTCTCTCTCTCTCTCTCTCTCTCTCTCTCTCTCTCTGTCTCTCATTGAAAATAGAGTCTGGGCAGCTAGGTCTTCAGCTCAGAAAAGTCATTTGCCTAATCACGGTGACAAACTATTGGAATATGGCCATCCGTTAATTCAACAGTTATGAATAATCACCTCTGGGGGGGCTCTCGTGAGCAAGACAGACACAGCTCCTGCCTCACAGGCCAAGAGGAGAGTCATTCAAGAAAACAGTGGTTAAACATGAAGATAAGAATCATAGCAAACATTCACGGAGCACTTACTAAGTGCTTTCCACGTATTAACTCCTTGGTTCCTTTCAGCAACCTTATGTAGCAAATTCTGTCATTACTATTCCCATTTGATAGGAAAGGTTACTGAGGCACAGAGCAGTTAGTAACTTGCTCAAAGTCACACAGCTAGGATGTGGCTTAGCTGGGTTTTAAACCCCAGGCTCTTAACTTCCAGGCTATCTTACCTCTCTGATAGGGTATGTCCACACTGAGATGGAGCCCCTGAGGAGGCGGAGCCCAGGGTGGCTTCCTGGAGAAGGGGACCTAGCCCAACTCTGGGGAAATCAGTCAAGGAGGAGGGTGGAGAAGAGCGTTCCAGGCAGAGGAAACAGCATAGGTGAAGGTTCCTGTCTTCATAGGAAGGGAGCTATTCCCAGCCTGTTTTGGGGAGTTAAAGGAGAGGTCCTGGGAGCGGCTGGAAGGGGCAGGCAGGAAGGGGCAGGCAGGAAGGGGCAGTGCATGCCTGAGCACCAGACCAAGCCCCGAGCATCCGGCATGGAGGTGCTCTAGGAAGCAGAGACTGCCACCGCTGTCACCCCCACCACAGCCTCAGAAAATGCCTTCCAGGAGAATACTACCATGCCCAGAATGCCCTCCATGAGGGCTTCAGGCCTCTGGAAACCTCTCTGGCTGCCTGCTCAGGTCTGACAGCCTAGCAGGGAGACAGACAAGAGCAAAGTGAAGGGCCAGAGGTGGAGTATGTCGTGAGCTGGCCTTCCAGCTGGTGGGATGGGGGCTGAAGGACGGGCAGGGCTTGTGCAGGCTGGGATGAGGGAAAGGGCTTGGTGGGAATGGTGTAAGGCAGATCTGGCCAGGGCATGAGAGTCCAGGGAGGGACAGCCAGCCTGATCAGCAGGAGCCAGGCTGGGAATAGCATCCCATGCCAGGAATTTGAACTTGAGTGATAGGTAGCCAGCGAAGGTTGCTGAACGAGGGAGAGCCAGGACGGGAGCTGGCCTTGGGCGGCTGGTTTATTGTTGGCTCCTTCCCGGCCAATGCTTCCAGCTCACAAGGGCCCTCCCAGCCCCTCTCAGGGGAGAGCAGAGTGTGGGCCTCGCCTTGGCCTGCCAGGGATCCAAGCCAAAAGCCCTCGGCAGCTAAGAAGGGGGCCGTGTGCGGGCCCGCCAGGAGCCCTGGAAGAGGAATGCAGCCTAATTAATTCTCTGCAGCTCACAGGGCCTCGCCTTGTGGGAGCAGCTGCCAGGACAGGCCTGCCAGGATGCCACTGGCCCAACCTGTCGATCACTTGGTGCTGAAGGCAGCGAGGGGGACTGCAGGCTGGGAACTGGGGGACGGGGACTTGGGGGGCCAGCCCCTGCCTCCAGGCACACACGTGTCATCCAGTCCCTTCACAGCTAATAAAACAGTCATAGTAACTGTAATAGCCAACAGGCCTTGAGGCTGTCAGCGCACCAGACTCTGCCGGTACACTGAGTACTAGTGAGAACATTGCATTCACTTTTCTCACAAGAAGTAAGATAAGTGTTGCTCTCATCTCCATTTTGCAGATGAGGAAACTGAGGTTCAGAGAAGCGAATTTCCCTGCCCAGGGTCATGCAGTCAGAAAGCAAAAGCAGGGAAGCTGGGATGTGGACCCAGGCAGTCTGGGCCCCCAGACTGTATTAATCATAACCACCATGCTAGACCGGTTCAGCAAGGGAAACTGAGGCCCTGGGGAGGTGGAGTGTCTTTCTCAAGGACAGTTGGCTTAAAAAGGGCCTAGGGACACTGGCTGGAGGGGGAAAGGCCATGCCCCTGGCTTCTGCTTGAATTGCCTCCTCCTGAAGTTTCCTTCCCTGGCCTGCAGGTCACCCTGAGGGATGTCTGGCTCACTACCTCCAAGTGAGGCAGGCTGTGGGAAGTGATCCTGTCTCTGGAGTCTCTACCTATTTGGTCCCAGTTCCACTGCCTGGGGCCTGTCACAGAAGCACAGTACCAACATTAGCCAAGGAGTCTCAGGCTAATCTGCACATGCTAATCCTTACACAACGCTGTGACTCCCTCCACAGGCAGGACACTGAGGCCAGCATAGGCTCAGAGTGGTGCAGGAAGGTGCTGGACCAAGACCTTGCCACTAGAAAGTGGCAGAGCCTGGGCGGGCTCCAGAAAGGCCTGATGCCAAGACCCTGCCCTTCCCTGACAGCAGACCGGAAGGAGGGGCAGCACTTCCATGTCATGCTGCCTCTCCAAGCCTCAGTTTCTTCATCTGCCATATGGGGATGAGGAGCCCAAGGTTACAGGGTTGTCCTAGAGTTCATTAATAACAGCCAACACTAAAGGCACTTAGTAGATGTCAAATACTGTCCTAAGTACTTAATTTAATTTTTTTTTAATTTCCAAAATCAAAATTTTATTCATGGCTACATAATGCATCGTGGTAAAGCTGCCTCATAATGTACCATATGTGGGCATTCATTACCCCGTAGGTGTATATTTCAGTTTGTCCAATTTCCCACTGAAGAAGATCAGAACGTCCCACCCCAAATATGCCACTTTTCCATAAGGATTGTTTTGAGCTAAAGGCAATTAAGAAACTGCATGTGTAGAAAGAGCTCTTTGCCCTCCCACATCTACCTAAAAGCAGGACATAAATTTTCCTTTATGAAGATTCTTCTCCTTCCCTCTCTTATACCAGGAAGAGAACAACAGTTAGTTAGCACTGAAGATAAAAAGTCAGCAAGAAGATGAGTCTGCACAAACCAGTCTTACTGAAATCACCCTGATCTTCCATTAATTTCCCCACATATTTATCTTCCCACAATTTGCCACCCCTAGGAACCCAAAGTCCTTTTCCTTTATCTTGTCATTTCTCCACAAATGTATCATCCTTTGTTAAAATGGTAGGGGGCTTATATACTATTTTAACAAAGGGTCTTCACTTCTTTTCTATGAATGCAATCAATGTTTTCATGCACATCACAATTAAAGTAGGAACATCAAATAAAATTTCTACGCCTTTTCTCCTGTTCATTAGTCTTTTGTCAGTTTAATTTGCAAGCCACAGTCACAGCCTGTAAAAGGATATCGGAAATAATTTTTTTTCCTCCCCTACACCACCAATAAAATAACACTGTGTGGTACACTTGTACATAAATTTTTCTATTTATTCCCTATTTATTGTTTGGCTACATTTTAAAATTGAGATATAATTTATACACTATAACATTCACCCTTTTAAGGCACACAATTCAGTCGATTTGAATCCTCACTTAACATCGTTGATAGGTTCTTAGGAACTGTGACGTTAGGCGAAACGTTTTTCTCATCAATGTAACGACAAAACTCCATTGAAGGGAACGTTATTTGAGGATCTATTCTACATTTCTTTTCCACTAAAGTCACCGTTTCCAAGAACCTATCAACAACATTAAGTGTGGATTTATTGTATTCACAAAGTTATACAAGGATCACCATTGTCTCATTCCAGAACATTTTCACCACCCCAAAAGGAAATCCCTTACCCCTTAGCAGTCACTCCTACTACCCCACTCCCAAGCCCTAGGCAACCACTAATCTACTTCTACCTCTATAAATTCGCCAATTCTGGACATTTCATATAAATGAAATCATACCAGATGTGGCCTTTTGTGCCTGTCTCTCACATACCATAACACTTTCAAGGTTTATCCATGTTGTAGCATGTATCAGTACTCCATTCCTTTTTATGACTGAATAATATTTCATTTTAGCACTAGATCGTAGTTTATTCATTCACCCATTAATAGACATCTAGGTTCTTTCTACTTGAAACCTCAATGACCCTATAGGAGGTTCTATTAGTGTCCTATAGACAAAAGACTGAGATCTGGAGAGGTTAAGTAACTCACCAAGGTCAGTTAGCTAGTGAGTAGCAGTGGTGAGATTTGCCCCAGGAGTCTGGCTCTGGAGATTATGGCCTTAATCACTGTACCATACTGCCTCCTCAGTCAAAGTAACACAGCGTATGGAGGTCAGCACAAAAGGAGGTACTCGGTTGGCACTTAGCAAAGTGTGGCACTCCTTCACAGCATTTCTACAAGTGGCAGAGCCAGAGGCTGCCAGGCAGGACCCTAAGCCAGGACAAGGATGTCAGGACAAGTGATAAAGAATTGCTATCTCAGCACATAGGTGATTCTCTTAGGAAGGAGACATCCGTTCACACCCAGGTGGGCCTGCTCCCTCCACTGAGCATCATTGACCTGCATCCCAGACCTCATCCCTCCACCAATTCCTACCTAGGAAGCCGTGGCTGCTCCTTCCTGGGCCCCAACGCCCTGCCACCGGACAGCAGAGGAAGATCTTTGGGTGAGGTCAAGGTCTGAGCTGCAGTCCTAGTCAGCACAACCCAAAGCATGATCTTGGGCAGGTCTCTGCCTCCTCTGGGCCTCCATCAATTAAATAATGGAATGAGAAAGCTTAATACTTTCTATTTAATTATAAAGGCAATATAGTATATGAACAAAAGCTGCTGCTAAAATTATGCAAAGAATATGGGAATATCTGGGTGAAAAAGAAAGTCTCAGCTGGGCGCAGCGGCTCACTCTTGTAATCCCAGCACTTTGGGAGGCCAAGACGGGCGGATCACGAGGTCAGGAGTTCGAGACCAGCCTGGCCAACATAGTGAAACTAAAAATACAAAAAAAAAAAAATTAGCCGGGCGTGGTGGCACATGCCTGTAGTCCCAGCTACTCAGGAGGCTGAGGCGGGGAATCGCTTGAACTCAGGAGGCGGAGGTTGCAGTGAGCCCAGATTGCGCCACTGCACTCCAACCTGGGCAATGAGAGTGAAACTCAGTCTCAGCAAAAAAGAAAGAAAGTCTCCCTTCCTTGTCAGCCCAAAAGTGGAACATGTGGCCCTTCTCTATGGATTTAGATACGTATTTTATATCTAACTTTTTAGAGGTGTTTTAAAATAATAAATGGAAACGTAAATCTTACGCTTCTGCGACCTGCTGTCTTCACACCACAGAACTCGTTCTGGCCCAGTACATACGGCTGCATCTCAGCATTTGTTTCAATAGCTCGATGGTGGGCCACAGCACACACAAACTGTTGTTTGTTTAACTATTTGCCTACTGATGCCATTTGGATGGACTTCATTTACTGTTTTTACAAACATGCTGCGGTAAACACTTGTTTATACATCTTTGTCCAGAAAGGACAGATTGTTAGAGGTAAATCACTGGGTCAGAGGACACCACATATTAAATATCCTGCCAAAAATGGGGCTCTCGTTTGCACTCCTATCGGCACTTGGACCTAAACGCCCATTTCCTTTCAGCCTTTCCGGCACTGGGTTTTATCAATCTCTTATTTGTTGATCTAAGGAGGAAAGCATTTATTAACATGGAATCTGATGTGTAAAAGATGAACCTGGTTGGATTCTGGTTGGAGGGAGTGAGGGGCGTGAGGTCCATTCCATCCTGAGTGGGTACAGAGGATCCCACTATCCCTCTAGTCTTCCAGCGCTGGTATCTAGGATCTGCTTGGCTGCAGGCCTGTCCCTCTATGGCTGTTAGCGCTCAGCCCATCCATCTCTCAGCCCTTCCCTCCAGGGCAGCTTGAGCGTGGAGGAGGGACTGGCCTGTCATCCTTCTCAGCTGACCCCACCTCTCATTATAAACATGCCTTTTAACAGGGGCCTTTTGGGGACAACATCTTCATCTGAAAGCATGTGCAATGAGGGGACTGTAGGCATCTGAGCCTGCAGGGGTTTTGAAGGCAGGGAGCATGGAATGTCCTGGTTGCCTCTCAGCCTGTGGTCCAAACTGGCTTGTTGCAGAAGGCTGGAATTCAGTCTCGCCTCTGCCTAGGCCTTGCTGTGTAGACCCAGGCAGGCCCCTGTCCCCTCTGGGCTCCAAGTTCCCACCTCAGCTGCAAGACTGGGGACATTCTTTCTAGGGAGTAGGTGCAGAATCTGTCGCTCTAAAGGCTCCTCACATGCCACACACAATAATTACTCTCAGAGTGGGAGGAGGGCTCCTCCTGGGAGGTGGCAGAAGAGGGCAGGGGAGGGGCAGAGAGGGCAAAGGAAGTGAGTACACCCTTGCCCCTCAGGGCTTGAAATCTGAAGCTCCTTCCCTACCACTTTGCAAGCTGGTGTCCCAACTGGCTAATATGAGATTGTATGTGTGCACATACGAGCCATTCATGTGTGAGCACACTTGCACATAGGAGTGGCCTGTGTGTAAAATGAGTTCCTGTACGTGCAGCTGGGGATCTTTTTGCATGTCTACAGGCATGTGGGTTTGTGTCTCATGTGATGGGTACTCATGCACAACCCACATATGTGTATGCTCCTGTTGTATGTATATGAGTGTCTGTATTGACATGTACATGTGAGTGTCATCAATGTGCACGTCTTTGCCTGATTGTGGCTGCACAGATGTGTGTGCATGGATGAGGATGCATGCGCCCCTGTGGGATGTGCATGAAAGGCTATGATTGCCAGTGTGTGGGTGCACGTGAGTGACATGAACACACACACCAGAGAGGGTGTCTGAGTATGTGTAAGGGCACATGCGTGACGTACATATAAGTGTAGATTGGGGTGTGCATTGGGGCGTGCACCCAAGCACTTGGATCCAGAGGTGCTTGAGTACACGTGTGGACCTAACTATGTATGGCAATACTGCCCCGTGACTCTCAGCAGATGTGAATACACACAACACACAAGCATGCATTTGCATAGGTGAGTGAGGGATGCCACCGAGAGGCCACCTCAGGGTCTGTGAGACAGGACAGCTCCTCTGGCCCCCATCTGCCCCTGGCCTGGACCTCTACTCACCCTGAGGAACAACACCACTGTATAAATTCTGAAGTCTTGTTTTATTTACATGTAGATTAAATATTTTAGTAATTAGTAAGTCATTATAACTGTTATTTATTTTAAAAACAAACATCTCTGTATCATAGAGGCAAGATTCAGATGGCATTTGAATAAAAAGCATAAAAGTGGAGGATTTCCCACCCCAATCTCCAGGGCGTCTGGGAGAACCATGCTGGATAGGCTTATGCAGGGGTTAGGCAGGGAAGAGGAGGGGGGAGCCAGGGCAGAAAGCCCAGCCTCAGTTTCCTGGGCTGCCCAGCCCCCAGCTCCAACCTCACCTGCCGTGGCTCAAGGGAGGGTGGGAGAGGGATGTATCAGGCAAACCTGGCTGGGAATCAGGAGGCCGCAGGCCAGCCCTGCTCTGGTAGCAACTGGGCCAGGCTTGGCTGCTGCCTCACCTGTAGTATCTGGGATTTCTGTTGCACGGGGGCTCAAACCACAAGTGCCACCATCTTCCCACCTTCCTCTGCTCACCTCCCTCTGTCCCCAGAACCATCTCTACCCACCCCGCCCCTGCCTTCACTGCCTCCTTGCCCCTACCACACATCTACTCACCTGTCAAGCCCACGCCCATGTCACCAGCTGGCCACATACTCGTCTAACTTCCCAACTGGACTGTGAACTCTCGAGGGCAAGGACAGGCTCAGGGCACTCCTGGGTCTCCACAGCCCACTCCAGCCTGGCAAGCCTTAGATAGCAGTCACTATTAGATTTTTTAAAATGAAAGATAAAGAGGGAAAAGAAGGGAGGGTGAGGGCTCTGTGGGTGGCAATGTTTGGTACAAACAGCAGGTCACTGGGTGCTCCCAGACCGGGTGAGTCAGCCTGGCCCTTGCCCCGGAGGAGGGCAGACAGAGTATCATTTATCAACTTCCTCCCGTGCAGGCAGCACCCAGGCTGTTTACAGGCCTTATCGCTTTTGGTTCTCACCTGACACCTGCAGGAAAGCAGTATTTCACTCCCATTTTCTAGAAACTGACCCTCAGAGAAGATGAGTCAGCAGCTGCCTGAGATTCAAGCTCTCCGAGGCCTTCTTCAGGTTCTCTCTGCTGCAGGCTCTCCCTCTCCTTTACGGAGCCTCACCCACATCCCCTTGGCACCAAGCAGGTATCTGTGATTCTGCCCTAGGGACTGCTGAAAGCTCTCAGAGGTCAGAGTTCGTGGGCTCAAGAACCGCCCTTGGTGATGGATAAATGATCTGGGTTGGTGGATAAATGCCCCAGCTTCCTCCCTCCCCAGAATGGACAGCTCTGAGCCTTGCTCTGCACTGTCTCCTGTCTCCCAGACGTCCCAAGAGGGCAGGGCCCCAGTTGCCTGCCAGCTGCTCATGAACTTGCCTGTACTGGCTTCTTTCCCTGTCTCACTTCCCACATCCCTCGTGGCTTCCTGGAATCACCTCTCAAATGAACTCCTTGCCCTCAAACCCTAGTTCTGGTCTGTTTCCAGGGACCCCAACCCAATACAGAGCAGCAGCAGGTGCAGAGACTATGTGTGCCTGAGCGGCCAAGAAAACCTTGGTCCAAAAGGGCCCCGTCTCAGAGAGGACATGGGACTTGGTTAGAGTCTGAAGCACCTCAGTGGAGGTCCGGCGCAATCCTGAGGAGTGCTGGCAGGCGGGAGGCCAGCCCAGCTGCAGCCCCGGGCTGCGCAGAGAGTCAGCTTGGGGTGTGGTGCTGCAAGGGAGAGAGGGCATGGGCATGAGCTGTGGGCATGAGCCAGGCAGCCAATGGGAGGCAGGGCTTATCTCAGGCTCGAGACCGCACCTAGGCCTCCCTCCTTTCTCCAGAAGGGCGCCCCAGGCACCTACGCCCTGTAGGTCCTGGGTGGACCCCACCTGAAAAATCCCGGGTTTCAGCAAGCCTTCTCTGGCTCAGCCCCCTTTGGCCTGGGTCCCTCCAGGGAGTGCAGGGAGACTGCCTGGGGTAAGACCTTGGATGTGAGTATGAGCAACTCAGTGCCCTTCTCTGGGTACAGGGCCTAGGCTGGGATGAGAAAGTGAATGAAGTGATCTCAGCACCTCTTCAAGAGCTCACTTTCCTCAGTTCCACCAGAGTCATCTGCACATGCCACATTAGATCTTACCCCACATCTACCACCATATCCCCCTGAACATGCCTGATCTCATCCATTCTCGGAAGCTAAGCAGGGTCCAGCCTGGTTGGTACTTGGATGAGAGATCTTGCCCCTCATCCCTATATGCTTTTGGAAGAGGGCATTCATTAACCCAGAGGAATGAAGCTTTCATGGTGGAAACCCGAGCATTGGGAAAGACACAGCTTGACTTTGGGAGTTGACTTTCCTTAAACTATGTCACTAGACAAATCACACTACGTCAGCCCCAAGGCAGCCTCAGGAAGTTAGAAGACTGCAGTCTTTAGACCACAGCCAGATGGACTTGGGTTCAAATTCTGTGTAACTCAGAGGAGCCCCTTAACCTCTCTGAGCTTCAGCTTCCTTGGTGGTGAACTGGACAGGCAGTGCCTTGCTAACCCCAAGTAAGCATCTACAATCTCCTTTAATCCTCACTCAGGCAAGGAAGCAACTCTGATTCCCAACTGACAGAAGAAGGCCCAGAGAAGAGCAGGCAGGCACTGAGGACGCCAGGCTGTGCTTGGGTAGATACAGAGTTCCCAGACCCATCCAGCTCCCAGCCAGGAAACCCTGGGCCTCTCAGCCCCAGCCACCACCTAGCCTGGCTCAAGGCCTGTTCATTCCAGCCTTTCCCCTGCCTGGCCTGGCCCTGACCCGAGGCTCACCCCCTGCCCTTCTCCCTGCACCTAGCCCATGGAGCAGCTGGGGCTGCACCTGCCGTTATCAGCCCTGCTCTGGGACACCTTTGGCCTCAGGTATGTCAGGAACTGGACCACGACGTCAAAGAGACTACAAGCTGATCCTGCTACCTCAGGAAGGTCCTGGAGCCTCACAGCACCTGGAGTAAGCAGGCATGCCTTAGCCAGAGGGGGAAACTGAGGCCCTCTGACTTCAACCTGGAAGGGGAATCAGAGACCTCCTTGATTCCCCTAAGTGGGGACCAGGAAAGCAAAAAGGGTGGGGATGGAAAGAAGGGTAGGTGAAAAATGAAATCAAAGCCAACAATGGACCAGCTATTTCACTTATAGATATATACTGAAAAGAAATGCCTAGACATGTTCACCAAAACAATGTGTACTAGAATGTTCATAGTAGCATGATTTATGGTAGCCCAAATGGAAATGACTCAAAAGCCCAGCAATAGTAGAATGACGAAATAAATTAAACTACAACTGCAGAATACCATGTGGATGATCTCTCAAATGAGAAGTAGAAAACGAAATAGCACATACCATACTATTCCCCTTCTATACCATTTTAATACAGGCAAAACTAATCTACGGTGTTAGAAGTCAGGACAGTGATGTCCCTGAGGAGTCAGTGACAGGAAAGGAGGGCAGGAGGGCAGGAGGGCCTTCTGGAGTTGTGACTATACCCTGTTTCTTGTCCTAGATGCAAGCTACGTGGGTGTTTTCAGCCTGTGAAATTTCACTGGGCTGTACGTTAATGTTTTGTACCCTCTTTTGTATGAATCTTACGCTTTTGCACTTTACATAAATTGAGTCTTCCGGTGTGCACTCATTTGCATCTGGCTTCTTTTGCATAACACTGTATTTCTGAGATTAATCTGTGTCCTAGCAGGTAGCAGAAGTTTCTCCTTTTTCATTGTTATATAGTATTTCATCGTGTGACTATACCACAATTTGTTGATCTATTCTGCTGATGGAAGTTGGGCCGCTTCCAATTTGGAGTTACCCCAAAGAGTGCTACTTTGAATATTTTTGCACCTGTCATTTGGTGAACATCTGTATGTATTTCTGCTGAGGTATACCTATTAGCGAAGTTGCTAGGTCATAGAGTTTACGTAGCTTTAGCTTTATTTCATACTGACAAACAGTTTTCCAAAGTGGTTTGCCGACTCATACCTCCATCAGCTGTACATGACAGCTTCCCAAGTTCACCAGCATCCGATGTGGTCAGATTTCCTTCCGGTTATCCTAGTACATGTGACATGGCATCACGTGTGGTTTTCATTTGCATTTCCCTGGGGCCTAAAGAAGCAGAGCATCTGTCTTAGTGCAGGTTCCCTAGGAGCAGACCCTGAGACAACAATCGGAGAACGAGTAGTTTAATGGGCAAGTGTTATTAGTCTGCTAGGGCTGCCATAACAAAATACCACGGACTGGGGGTCTTACACACAGAACTTTATTTTCTCCCAGTTCTGGAGGCTGGAAAGTCCAAGATCAAGTTCCAGCGGGGTTCATTTTCTGGAGAGGCTTCTCTTCTTGGTTTGTAGACAGCTGTTACCTTCTCTTGTGTCCTCATACGGCCTCTTTTCTCTGTGTGTGAAGGCAGAGAGCTCTAGTGTCTTCCTCTTCTTGTAGGGACCCCAGTCCCATTGGATTAAGCTCCCACTTATGACCTCATTTAACCTTCATTGCTTCCCTAAAGTAATTATCTCCAAACACAATCACATGGGAGGTTAAAGCTTCAACATATGAATTTGGAGAGACATAAATCAGTCCATGACAGCTGGTGATCCTAGGGAAACCTAGAGGGAAATGAGCAAGTGAAACAAGGAAAAGGAGGAGGCCAGTGTGTTAACAAGCAAGTGGTCACCTTGGCCATCTGGAGCTTAATCCCACAGGGAGCCTCTGGGAAACTGCAAACCACACACCTTAGAGCTCTCCGACCCATGATTATGGGAGCTGGATTATCATGCACCAGTTCCTGTTGCTCATGGATTGAGGTCAGTTTCAAGGTATCTGTGCATGGTCTGGGGAGAGAGGTGTTAACTCCTAGGCCCTTGCCACAGTACAGCCTCCCCAGACACCCTCGGGCCCAGCGCTGCAGGTCCTGGCAGTTGGAAGGAGCACAGTGCTACGGTGTCTTCACTATTCAACATCAGATTCTGACTGTCATGAAGTGGCTTATCCAGTGGAGCTAGACTTTGAAGAGTGAATATTGATGGGCCAGGCAGCTGACAGCACTGCAGCAGGGGAAGAGCATGACAAAGGCCCGGATGGAGGAAGCACTGTGTCCAGCCTGCAGCTACGTAGGGAAGGGGAAAGATTGGAGATCAGGTGGGAGTCAGCAGAGCCCCATCGTGAAGATCAGATGGGGAGGGGGTCTCTTGATAGGCTCTGGAGAGGGTTCCCCATCTATGTACCTAGCTGCTCAGAAGCCCAAGCTGGCCTATACCTAAGACCATCCCAGAACGTTGTCTTCCTGGGACACCCTCCTGCTCCCCTGCCTCTGACTGTCCCCACTTCAGCTCCTGATACAGCAAGCACCCCCAAGTCCAAGAAGGTCTTCTGCACCCAGGAGACACAGATATCTCCCCAGCAGATGACCCAAACTAGGCCCCTGCCCAGGCCCGAGGGCGAATGGTGGCAGATGCTCCTGTCTCCCTCAGAGGCCAGACCACAGCCTAGATGTCAGGGGGGTCAGGGGCTGACCTCAAGGGTTGGGCTTGTATAAAGGACTGAGCCAAGGTAGAGGGTATCCTAAAACACCAAAAAGCAGCCACTTGGTGTCCAACCTCAGCCTCCTGAATTCAGACTGTGCTTCTCCTCTGGGGTCTTCTAGCAGGTTAGGAAGTTACCTCTGTTGGTGCTATCTGCAGAGGCTGCACAGGGAAGGCTGAGGGTGGAGGAACAGCTGGACTCAGGAGTGTGGGCTTGGAGGGGCCACCTTCACCCCCACTACCACCACTGTTTTGGCCTGAGGGAGATTGGGAAGTGGGAACTTAAGACAGGTCTGAGCAGGGTCCAACTACTCTGGATAGCTTTGGGTTTGGAGCCAAGCCATACCCAACTCTATATCCAAACAACAAGCATCTTCTCCATAAACAGAGGTGTGGTCCTAATGGAACCTGATGGAGGATGGGCACAGTGGTCACCTGGTTTCTTTGACAAGCCATGTCTCCCTCCCCCATTAATCCTGCTCTGGGCCAGTTGTGGTGGCTCATGCCTGTAATCCCAACACTTTGGAAGGCCAAGGCAGAAGGATTACTTGAATCCAGGAGCTCGAGACCAGCCTGGGCAACACAGGGATACCCCCATCTCTACAAATAAAAAATAAAATAGCTGGGCATGGTGGTACAGGCCTGTGGTCCCAGCTACTTGGGAGGTTGAGGCAGAAGGATCCCCTGAGCCCTGGAGATTGAGGCTGCAGTGAGCTGTGATCCCACCACTGCACTCCAGCATGGGTGACAGAGTGAGACCCTGCCTAAAAAAACAAAAACGAAAACAAACAAACAAACAAAAATCCTACTCTGTTCATGTATGTGGCTCAGTGCAGCAGCCTTCCCACACAGCCAGGCAGGGGAGCCATGCCTGGCCATTGGAGCACCCATCCCCTGGGCACAGTTATTGGCTCAAGGATAAACACATGGCCCAAGCCAGGCCAATAGGAGTCTTCCCTGGGACTTTTTCTAGTGCCCTCTAGAAATTTTTCTCTTGAGATTGTGAGCTGTAAGGATGAGTTTGTAGCAGCTGGTGGACATCGTACATTACAAGAAGAAAATCTGCCCAGAAAAAAAAAAAAAAAGTCAAAAACAGGCAGGCACAAATGAGAGATGGAAAGAAAGAGTTGTAATGACATCAATTAAATACCCAGATGCAGCCATGACTGAAAGTCCTTGGACTTCTTGTTTACATAAGCCAGTGTATATCCTGCTCTGTTTATGTTTGATCAGAGTTTCTGTCACTTGCAGTCTAAAGGGTGCTGATTGAAACAGTAGGTGAGAACACAGCCAAGCCCTGTCTGCACCTTCATATCCCAGAGATATACAAGATTGCAGGGAATTCCTTTTAAAAGGGCCACTGCAACTGGAATGTTGTAATGAGGCAAAGATCCACATCCTGCTGCCCTTCTTTGAGAAGTGACAATTGGCTAATGCAAAGCGAGCTAACGCTGCCAGCAGTTTATGTTCAAGAGTCCAGAATGTCACTCACACCAGAAGGGCCAAGTCTTGGCAAGCTACCCTCAACCTCACTTTCTGGAGTGTTTTGGAAGGTGGAGAGGGCTGTGATGCATTTTTCTGTCCAACAATTCTGGGGTCATTTAATTACTTTTTCACTTGCTGAAATGTGGAGTCAGAGATATATAGATTTAGAAGAGAGGGAAAGAAATATTTCATTTTTGCAACCTCAGCATAAATAGGCATTGTTGTACATTGTTTAACTGATTCACTTGTTAATTCAATTAAATTCAACAAATAACCTGAATGTTCATCAAATAAAGGTTTGGTTGGCTAGATGTGACAGCTCATGCCTGTAATCTCAGCACTTTGGGAAGATGAGGCAGAAGGATAGCTTAAGCCCAGGAGTTGGAGACTACCTGGGCAACATAGTGAGACCCCGTCTCTATGAATAAAAAAAAAAAAGCTTATTTTAATTAGTTGAGCATGGAGGTGCACACCGGTAGTCCTAGCTATGCAGAAGGCTGAGGTGGAAGGATTGCTTGAGTCCAGGAGTCCTAGGCTGCAGTAAACTATGATTGTGCCACTGCACTCCAGCCTGGGCAAGAGAGTGAGACCCCACTTCTAAAAAAATAACAATAATAAGGGTCTGGTTAAACAAATTATAGTACGTGGATTTTAAAAAATAAAGTAGCAATATGCTGTCATAGAAATATATCTGTAATGTATGAAGTGTATTCAGTTTGCAGAATGATGTGTATAGCATGGGCCTCTTTTTGCAAGTAAAACCTGGAGGCCCTATTATTTGCAGAAGACTTACTATTTGTATATTTGGAAGAAAAGGAAAATAAAATAACCTACCCATGAAGGCTGGGCACCATGGCTCACATTTGCAATCCCAGCACTTTGGGAGGCTGAGGCAGGTAGATTGCTTGAGCTCCACCTTGGAGTGGAGCTCCAAGACGAACCTGGGCAACACAGCAAGGCCTGTCTCTACAAAATATGCAAAAACAAGGCTGGGCATGGTGGCTATTGTCTGTAATCCCAGCACTCTGTAAGGCCAAGGCAGGCGGATCACGAGGTCAAGAGATAGAGACCATCCTGACCAACATGGTGAAACCCCGTCTCTACTAAAAACACAAAAATTAGCTAGATGTGGTGGCGCATGCCTGTAGTCCCAGCTACTTGGGAGGCTGAAGCAGAAGAATTGCTTGAACCAGGAAGCAGAGGTTGCAGTGAGCCGAGATCCACGCCACTGCACTCCAGCCTAGCGACAGAGCGAGACTCCATCTGAAAAAAAAAAAAAAAAAAGCAGTTTAGCCAGGCATAGTGGCATGCATTGGATCCATAGTCCCAGCTACTCAGGGGCCTGAGGCTGGAGGATCGCTTGAGCCCGGGAGCTTGAGGCTGTAGTGAGCCGAGGTCACACCACTGCACTTCAGCCTGGGTGCTAGAGCAAAACCCAGTCTCAAAAAAAATTTTTTTAAATAACTAATCTATGAAAGATAACTCATTCTCTTTGCGGAATTCAGTTGATGTAAACTTCAGTTCCCATCACAGCTGCTTCCCCCTCACAAGGAGTCCCGCTCCTAAGATGGGGTCTGTAAGCTGGAAACTTCAGTGTCCTCATGGCATCAGGGCAAGGGCCTCCAGGCCTCAAGTCACCCTCCTGTTGGAGCATCTCATCCTGTTGGTTGCTGTCCTAGCTGCTGTTACCAGTGCAGCAAGTGGAACCTGGGGTCTGTTCTGACTAGTGAGAGCTCCAGCACAGCTGGCCTGATCAGGATCCACAAGGGCAAATCCTTTGTGATCTGGCTGGGACTTCAGGGTCATTGTGCGCCCGCCAGAGTCCTGACAGACAAGCAGCCCACCAGAGCTCTCAGTGGCCTTCTGTGTCCTCCCATTGTCAAGACACTGGACCTCGGGGTATCCCTCCCACACCACACAGGAGACAAGCTAGTCTAGGGGCACTATCTGTGGTCTTCTCTCTGCCTAAATACCCCACAGGAGGTTGAATGTTGGCCACAAAAAGATATGTTCACATCCTAACTCCCAGAACTGGTGAATGTGATTTGGAAAAAGGATCTCTGCCCATGTAATGAAGGCTCTCAAGAGGAACTCATTTTGGAGTATCCAAGTGAGTCCTAAATCCAATGAAAAGTGCCCTTAGAAGAGAAAGTCAGAGGGAGACTTGGCACAGAGGAGGTGACGACTCAGAGATAGAGGAGAAGGCTATGCGAAGATGGCAGCAGAGACTGGAGTCATGATGCAGCCGCAGGACAGCCAGGGGAGCTGGAAGAGGCAGGGAACAGACTGTCCTCCAGAGCCTTCGAAGAGAGCACAGCCCTGCCGACGCCTGGGTCTCAGACCACCAAGGCTTGGTCATTCATCACGGCAGCCCTCAGGAAATGGCTACACACCCCACGCTGCCCTTTCTAGTCTCTTGTGGGCATGGGCCAAGCATCCTTCCAGACAGCACCCTACGGAGTTCTAAGTTGTAGAAATGGGCAGAAGCCTCCATCTGGGCTATCTTCCCACAATCCCTCCCCTAACTGGGGCTCAGAGGCAAGGATGGGGCACTGGGTCTTCAGGCAGCTGCTTTACATCACTTTTACCTCATCTGTATCTGTTTTTCCAACTCCTTGGTGGCTCCTCTGAGAAGTGGAAGGACTCCCTACTTCCTCTTGAGCTGGTAGGGACTTCTCTTACATCACATCCTAAATTCTCTCTACCTGTGGCTTAGGGTAAAATTCCAAGTCCTGTCCTCCAAGATTTGCTGTGAATATCTACAGGGAAGCTTTGGGAACAGAGAAATCTGTTTTCTCTCTCTTACAGTAGATGACGTTGATTCTCTACCTTCTTTGATTTCCCTCTCCTTCTTCTTGAATATGCCCCAGTTTTTAATCTGGAATCCAGCCCATCCTCACATCACCAATGAGCTTCAGGGAAAGCTGACCCCAACTTCAGTTCCAGGGTAGCTCTAACTGGTGCCATGAAATCCCACCCCATCTGCCATGGTGATTGGTCCAGAAACTCAGGCCTAAGCCCTAATGCAGGGCACACTCTTGGCCCCAGGAATGAGCATGTGACCCTAGCCATGATGCAAGGGGAGAGTTGCTGGGAGCCTGGGGGAAAGCGTTTTCTTGCTCTTAAGAACAGACATGCTCCCCCTTCCTCAGAATCATTGTATTGTGCAGCCACGTGGTAATTCTGAGGGATGCCATCCCACAGATTAAGCCATTAGACAGAGCAAGGTACACCAAGGGAACTTTAGAGAGATGGGCCAGCGTCACTGGATGAAGCCAGCTCTGAAGCCCAGTCTGTCTCTGGAGTCTGGGGACCTGAGTCAAGGTATCTCATTGTTTATCAAGTTTGTGTTGTACTTACTGTTGCCTGCAGCCAAAGCGTCCTAAACAAAATGTTAATCAACAAAGCCAGCTTTCAAGACTTTTGTCTCATATGGACTTCGAGATTCTCTTTTGAATCCTATTTTTAACTAAGCCTTGTTCTTTAGTCCTCTTTCTATCACTGTCTATCTATTTTAATCCTCTCTGAAGCAAATGGATGCTTCTGGCTGAACAGGAGGAAAATCTCATACAAGAACTATGGGAGGAAATGTGCATTGCTATGTCAGAGCAATTATCCACATAACACTAATATTCAGACAGAAATCTGGGGAAACTTCTAAGCTGTTAACAGTGGTCATCTCTGGGGAAGAGAATTTGTGGGGGAGCAGGGGTAGAGATTTCCCCTTCTAGGTTGTGTATGACTGAAATGTTTGAATGTTTAGTGTAAGTTTTAATTACATTTGTAATTTAAAATCCTAAGGATTAAAAAGTAATCCAAGACATCCTGAGTTCCTTAGCGTTTGCTCTGCAGGAAGTCTAGCTACAAGACAAAGAAATGACTCAAGAAGCAACAATACTTCTTTAAAATGTAGACATAGATTTGCAACAATTTACAATGGCCTGATCCTAGCTGGTCCAGAAGAGTAAATGTTCTCTGCCACAGGAAAGCCTCAACAAAAGCTTTGCCACATGGGGATTTGTAGGACTTCAGTGTTGTTTCCTGGGGGCTAAGGCAGAGCTGTGGCTCTAGGGACCAAGGCCTGGATCCTCCTCCTCTCCCGTCCCGGAGTCTGGGGCAGAAGGCACCCCACCCATCTGAAGTCTGAGTGTCCTCACAAATTTCCAACCTCTGCTCACACTCCTCCTGCAGGAGAGGTGCTACCCCCTCCAGTGCCCTGTGCTCTCCTTGGTCAGAGCTGAGGCCCCTTAGCATCTCTGGAGGGGTCTGCAGGCACTGGGGACCAGAGGTCACACCCCAGACCCCAGAGCCCCTGTGCATTCTGCTGTGCCCCAGGGTCCCCATCTCTCGCTAAGGCCATGGCTTCAGGATTCTATTCTCAGATTAGTCCTAAGCAGTGCAGGCAGGACTGTCTCTGACAGTCCCCCAGGCTAGGTGAGCCCAGGAGCCCCAGAGTGGGTGGAAGGAGCCTCAGCCACTAACCAAGAGAAAGCCCAGGGCAGACCCACACGCACAGGGAAGAGCTGGAGAAGCTGGGCTCAGAGCTGGGGACAGGGAGGAAGAAAGACATTAAGGGCTAGGGAGAGAGGGACTCCACAGGACCTGCTCACCCCTGCCGAGCTCCCTTTCCTCCCCAGGCCTAGTTCCAGGCTTGGTCCCTGGACTCTGTCCCTCTCCAGAGCCACTGGTTCCAGGAGCAGAAAAAGCCTCAGTGTGATCCTCAGAGGGTACTTCAAAGGCCCCACTTCCAGAACATCCGCTGTCAGAGAGACTAGAATGGGGGCCCTCAGGGCTGCCCCTTCTGCTCTCTCTGGGAGCAGGGATGGGTCTGGAAGGCCAGGCCTGAAAAGCAGGGCTGACTATTTTACCCTGTTTCCCCCATGGTCCCCCTCCCCGGTGAAGGGCTGGACTCCTACCACAAGATGCCCCATCCCCCAGGGCACCCAGAACCCTCTGGACCCCCTGAGCCTCCCCATCCAACCCTGACACCTGCCTGGATGGGCAGCAACTGCTCAGGGGCTACAGTCCCATCTCGACCCCTGTGTTGCTTCCTGGTCCTCAGGGGCCAGGACAGGCCGGGCCCTGTGCTGAGCATGAGGGTTCGGAGATGAAGACTCAGCCCAGTGGACTGAGCAGAGACCCGGAGGAAAACACAGCCAGGACTGACGTGGCTTGCACAGCTGCTCCCTGCTCAGCCCAATGCCGGCTGCTGGTATGATACTGAATTGGCAAGCAGGAGCCATTCCCAGCAGGAAACTCCTTGCACACGCTCACCAGACACTGCATTGCTCATAAGCATTGCCTTGTCAGGAGGCCCTCCACGAAGAAGCTACTTAAACAAGCCATCCCCTCCTCTCCGGCTCTTAAGCACTTAGCACCATCTGACATTACATACTTTATTAGTTATCTCAGTTTTCTGCCTCCCCACACTCAAATGTAAGCTCTTTGAAGGCAGGGCTTTGTCCGTGTTGTTCTTGTGTCCCCAGCCTCTTGGGCACACAGCAGGCACTGAATATGTATTTGTGCACTCGGTATTTCTGGATGGAGGATGAGGGCTGAACACAGCTCTCGTCACTCCCTCTCTCTTCCCAGGCACCCAGCCAAGCAGTCCCTAAGTCTTCTAGAAACCACCTCCTCCCCATCCCGGAGCTCAGAGCCCAGCCTCTCCAGGCCTTGCTTGGGACTTCTTAATCTCCAAGGCCCTATGCAATGCCACCTCCTCCATGAAGCCTGTGTAGATTCCTCTGCTGTCACATCATGTATTCCTCAATCATAGTCCCTCTCACTCTGACTGCAGTTGTTCATTTATACGTCTGTACCCCCCATCACCACCACTCTGGAAGAAAAGGTCTTTAGCGCTGGGTCTCCAGGGCTTCTATAGAGGGCAGGATGGGATGTAATATCAGAACTCAGGAAAGTTTGTTGGATGAATAGAGGAGTAAGTGAAGAAATGAATGAATGAATGAATGAACAAATGTAAAAGTGAATGAATGGATGAGCTCCCCTGTTAGTGAATGAGTCTGTGAAGGAGCACACAGATGCATGAATGAGCGAGAGAAGTTGCTGAGTGAATGAGTCAGTGACTGAGGGAAGGAGGAGGGAGGGCATGGTGAGGGAGCCTGGGAAGGAGGGCCCTCAGCCTTCTCCAGCAGCACTGGCATTGGCCTGGCCCCGCCACCCCGCAGCCCTAGGCCTGTGCTCCATGCCAGCCAGCCCCGCGATGCCTCCTCCCAGAGACAGCTCTCACCGGTACTGCTCAACACACGCTCCCTGATGCCGGCCAGACCCTGTGCCTGGCAATGAATCAGACAGGGCCCTGCCCTGGGGCTCCTGAGACTGGGGGCAGACAGACAGCCTCATAAATAAACTGGATGCCACGCTGGGCAGACATGTGTTCCAGCGGAGTGGTGAGCTCAGGGTTGGCTCCGGTGCCCGGGGCAGGCAGAGCTGTTCTGATGTAGAAATCTGGGAGAACCTCAGGAAGAGACAACCTCAGAGCTAGACCTGGAGGGAGGAGAGGGGTGGAGAGAAGGTTCTACGGGCAGAAGGGACAGCATTGGCAAAGGCACAGCGGATGAAAGGTGCAAAGAGAGCTCAGCAACTGCAGGAGATGGGGTGGTGGGAAAGGATGTTTAGGGAGATGGGGACAAGCAGTGAATGCTGGGCACAGGGGTCCTGTTGGCAGAGTCTGAGATGGGGACTGCAGCAGGATGTAGAGCAGAGTGGCGCACAAAGACAACGGGTTGGTGGCCATGTGTATTCCAGGAGGAAGATGGGAGGCTCCAAAGAAGTGTCATGGGGAGCATTTCAGGGAGGTTCCAGGATGCTCAGGGTTGGGTCCTGCTATAGCTCTTGCATCATTGAAGACACCGTCATCATCCTCCAGGTCCAGTGCTCACTGTGAGCAGCCGGAGGCATTTGGGGACCCTAGACTAGGGAGATTATTTTACAGGGAAGGAATATTTACAAGTTATTTTGCAATGATTCAGACCATGGAGAAGAATCTGGGGTTTCTAAAGCAAACCAGGGAATTTCAGAGTGTAACAGAAACCTTGAAACTGGGTCGGCTGAGGCCAGGGATGCTACTAAACATCCTAGAATGCACAGGACAGCCCCTACAACAGAATCATCCAGTCCCAATGTCAATAGCGCCAAGGTTGAGCAACTCTCATTTGATAGATGAGCAGTCCAAGAACCCTGGATCAAACGGGGTCCCCAATAATTATAGTGGCTCTTCCATGTGCCAAGAGCTATGCTGAGAGCTGTACACCCGTGAGCTCCTATAATCTACCCCTGCTTGATGGATGAGGAAACTGAGGATTAGAATAGTCTGGGACTTGCCCAAGGTCACACAGCTAGAGGTGGTGGAGGCGTGATTCCAACCCTGTCGGTCAGGCTCTTGGGCATGACATCCCACGGCCTCCCCTAGCACCTCTCAGCTGGGGAAGAGCAGGGATGTGGACCCAGGGCTCCAGCCTCCAGGATAAATGCCCTTTTCACTGCTCTGTGCCCCTGGCCCACATGGGAATCTTGGGCTCCTTCACTGCAGAAGCAGAGCTTGGCAGCTGGGGACCTCGGTTTGTCAGGGACACAGTGGGCAGGCAGGAAGCAGATCCCAGGGACAGAGGGCCTTTGTCTGCCTGCAGTTGGGCAGGCAGGCCTGGGCTGTGCGGCCAAGCCCAGGAGCCAGCCGGGTGCAAACTCATTAGACAGCTGCTGAGGCTGCCAAGGAGATGGGAGCAATTAGAGGGCTCAGCCCCAGCCAGGAAATGGAAGCTACACTGTGGGAGCTGCTGTGCTCTCCCACCCCGCACCTTGGGCCCAGTTTCCTGGGAGGCAGCTGTGAAGTTTTGCCTCAGGATGGTAACAGCAGTTCCATCCTCACTGAGCGAGCCTGTTACGTGTTGGGCCGGGCACCTTACGCATCTCGCCCTTCCTCTCTAAACACCCTTGGGAGGTTGGAAGTACTAACTCCCATGCATTCACATATTCATCCATTCACTCATTCAACAAATATCATTGAGTGCCTATTACCTGCCAGTCCTGTGCCAGATCCTGGGGATACGTCGGGGAACAAAACAAATATCCCTGCTCTCCTGGAATGCATATTCTGGAGAGAAGAGACAGACAAAAAAAAGGAACAAACAAGAGAACTGTGGCTGTGGTCAGAGGTATGGAAGAAATGAAGGGCGGGAGGTGGGCCAGGGAAGGCCTCTTTGAGGAGATGACTTCACAGAGGAGGAACTGAGCTCAGAGGAGGGAAGTGACTCAGTCAAGGTCACACAGCTATAAGTGAAGGATCCGGGCTTTGGTCCCAGGCCTGCCTGACTCCAGGCCTGACCCTGCTGTCTGTGTCCTGGGAGCCCCCCTCTCAGCTGGGGCCATTGCCACATGACACTTGGGTGTAACATTGGCACAGCATCTCCGACTCCTACTCACACCAGCCTCAAGAGGTGGGTGAGCTTATCACCTCCATTTTAGAGGTGGGAGAACCGAGGCCCAGATAGGAGCCAAAGCAAGCACGAGGTCCCAGCGAAGGAACGACAGAGAGTAAACTTGAAGTATTTTGATCCCCAGACACGTGTTCCTTCTGCCATACCTTGACCCTTCCTGGCTGTGCACTGCACCCACCCCAAATACTTAGTAAGCACACAAGAAATGGATTCGTGGATAGACCATGCGTCCTTGGGCAAGGCGTCCACTTCTCCATTAGAAAACATGAAACTGATCCAGACCAGCTCTGAAATTCCCCAAGTTCATTCTATTCAATCAACAGACAGAGATGAAGGCAGGGCCCCATCATAGTCCAGTGGGTAAGAAGGTCATGCAGTTTAAAGTGGGTTGGTCAGGGAGAACATTCTAGCAGAAACAACAGATGCAAAAGCATCGAGGTGAGAAAGAAAACAGTGGGGCTCACCCAGGCATTGGTTAGGACACGGAGAGCAATTTGGAACTTTCCCTCTGCTACCTGGATGAGGCCTTGGGCCACCATAACCTCTGTACCATTTCAATTCCAGCCCTGGCTTGAGTCTGACAGGGTCTGCAAAGAAGATGCTGCAACTAGCCCCAGATAGATCTGGGCTACCAGCTGCACACAGACTGTGACCTTGGTAGGAGACTACTCCCCTCACTCGACCTCGGCTTCCCTATTGATTAACTAAGGATGGGTGATCAGAGCAAGTCAGGACTGTAATAAAAGGTAGGGTTTATAGTACTTCATGTCAGGCAACAATCCCTTAAAACAGGTAATATTATTACAGATAAGAAACCGGAGGCTTAGCAAAGTGGAGTCACTTGCCCAAGGCTAGTGACTAGGAAATAGGCCAGTGGGGATTTACCCGCAGGACTATACGACTCCGGAATCCTGCTCATAACAAAAAGCTGCCAACTTGAGTAAGTGTCCATGACCTTTGACCTGGGTCGCAATCAATCCCCAGGACTTTATCCATAGGAACGAATCCAAGAGAGCCAAAAAGATGTTCCCTGCAGCCATATTTACAATATGGTGGATAATCAGAAGCAACCTGCCTGTCCAACCACAGGGCCCGATTCGCTTTACAATTAGGCAGCTTCAGAGAAATTCGGGGTTACTGAGCACCAGCTCTTTCTCAATACTCTCTTGTAATCCCCACACCAACCCTGTGAAGCGGGTGCTGCTTTCCCCATTTCTAGACAAAGCCTCTAAGTTCAGAGAGGGTGAGTGATTTGCTGAGAGCACACAGATGGTGACAGACATAGGTCTGTTCACAGCCTCCCCAAAGGTAGAAATGGGGAGATCTGTTCTACAAGGAAGGAAGCTAAAACTGAGAGAGGGTGAGAGGGCCTCTGCTCAAGGCCACACTCAAGGCCACAGTTGGTGAGCAGGAGAGTTCAGATTTGACCTCAGGCACTGGGACCCTGCGCTCTGGGACCACATCCCCGCACTGCCACTTCCTACTGGGAACACCTGAATGAGTCACTTAGCTTCTCTAGGCCTTGGTTCCTCGTCTGTAAAATGAGGATAATAATGTCCGTGGCATAGGGTGGCTGTAGGGAGGATTAAGTGAGTTTCTGGCCAATAGTAATGGCACCATGTAAGCAGAAGCACGTCCAGGCTGGGGGTGGAGAGTGGTTTTATGTGATGGTGGGGGTGGGGGTGAAAGAGAGGTTGGGGACAGGGTGGGTGTGAGAGAATTGGGGGGGACAGAAAGAGGCCATGATAGGGGCTTGGCAGTCTCTGTGATGATTTTCAGAGGTCTTTTGGTTTTTTTTTTTTTCTGAGACGGAGTCTCGCTGTGTCCCCAGGCTGGAGTGCAGTGGTGCAGATCTTGGCTCACTGCAACCTCCACCTCCTGGGTTCAAGCGATTCTCCTGCCTCAGCCTCCTGAGTAGCTGGGATTGCAGGCCCAGCCACCACACTCAGCTAATTGTTCATATTTTAAGTAGAGATGGGGTTTCACCATGTTGGCCAGGATGGTCTTGATCTCTTGACCTTGTGATCTGCCCACCTTGGCCTCCCAAAGTGCTGGGATTACAGGTGTGAGCCACTGTGCCCGGCCTTCAGAGGCCTTTTGTACGCTGCTCCTTTGACTGTGGCCAGCCCTTTCATGTGTGGACTAGGCCTTTCGCTAGGGTCACCCCTACCCAGAAGGCAGGCCTGCTACAGTGGTTCCAGTTCCAGCACAGGCTGGCGTCACTGGAAGCGACAAGGCATGTTTGCTGAATAAAGGATTCGGCTCCATCTTTCCAAGGCTTTCAGAGGTGGGAAGACGGTATCACCTCGTCCACCCACTCCTTTCTGCACAGGAGAGCAAGAGCTTATTCAGAGTCACACAGGGAATGATGTCAGAGCCAGAACTGGAATCCAGGGTCCTGTCACTCAGGCCTTTTTCCAATATGGCACTTAACCAGGAGGAGCCCTGCCTCTGCTCCAGCTTTGCAACCAGCTGTGGGACCTGGATTCAGGGGCTTATGGCTCAGCCGATGATCTCACAAGGTTGGAGGAGCATTAAATTGGATAACAGATGGGAACTTGCTTGGAAAGAAAATCAGTGGAAATGTGGGGTGAGTCTGGGGCCTCTTTGAGGCACAGTACAGAAGGGTGGTGGCAGGGAACACACAGATGTGGCATGAAGGGGCTGCACGGAGGCTGAGGCTGGGACAAGCCTCCACTGGGGTCCAAGTGGCCCCAGGTCCTGCAGGGCAGGCGGCAGGGAGCTGAGACCCAGCAGAGGGAGGGGAGGCCAGGTAACCCACTGGGCTCCTCCAGCAACGGTGAGACAGACACAGTGGTGAGACAGACACAGCGAGGCCAAGACAGCTGCAGGTTAGACTTTTCGCAAGCTCACCCCTGCAGCCAGAGGCAGGAGAGCGGTTAGTAAACACACAACAAAATCCCAGAGCCAAACACCCCCAGGGGTGTCCCAGCCCAACTCTCTGACGGGCTCAGAAGTGGGCCTGCTCAGATTCTCTGTCCCTTCCCAAGGAAGTGGGAGACTTGGAGAGGCCGATGCCTCCCTCGGGCCAGTCCTTCTGCTTCTTCCCGCATGCAGACTCATCCACAAATTGCCTCCAGGTTTATTGCTTGCCTTCCTTCTTTGCTGGACTCCAGCATCGTCCCACCTGTCTTGCGTGGATCCTGCCATCGGTTTGCCAACCCTTCTCCCCAAACCTTCCATATACTCCCGTTCAGACCCTTCAACTTGGCATTCAGCATCTCCATGATCTAACCTGTGACTTCAATTCCCTCTGCTCCCACTCTGCCCCAGCGCTGGGACCCCCTGTCGTGGGACAGCCTCCCAACCTGGCCTGCTCATCCCAGTCCTGATTTGGCTTGGCAGGGAGCACAGTCTGTAGGTGCCTTTCTGACAAGGTCAGGTGGCCCGTGTGTCTGCCCCAGTCAGAGGAGCTTTGGCATAGAGGAAATCCCAACCCTGCTACTTCCTGGCAGTGTGACGTTGGGATGTGCCTCAATTTTCCCTTCTGTAAAATGGGGAGGATGATCCCTCCTCAGGAGTCAAACCTCTTGACACAGTGCAGATCACAGAGATGCCACTTGGTACACTTTAGCTGTTATTATCACTATCAACAGTATCATTACTTCATGCAGTCCCGTGCGGCAAACACACTTCCTGGAGCACCAAGCCACCAGCCGTGTAACAAGGTTGCCAACTCACAAAATGCCATGAAAGTATTAGAAACACTCACCTCCAGCCCAACTGAAATACGGGACACTGCGGCCCAGGGCTCCAGAGCCGGTGAACGGCAGAGCTAGACCAGAAGCCTGATCTCCTGCCTCCCGAGCCAGAATTCTTCCCCCACAAGCTGCCACTGTTAGAAGCCAAGTTCAAACACCAGCCTTTAAGTGTGGTCGTCTCAGAGTACACAAAGAGCAAACTTGGCTACATAGAATAATCTTTATTATTTGTTCTCACTGTTAACTTCCCCCTTTTAATACCCCTAGGTACCTTCAGAGGGGGCTTCTCCCTCCTCCTTCCAGCCAAGGCTTGTCTATCTCTCCACTGTTGTTTCTCCCCCTCACTTCCGTCCCCTCTCCATCACTGGGGAGGCCTTTCTCTGACCTTCCCTGGCAGAGCCAAAGGGCAATTGCCGGCTTGCCTTTTCACTACTCAGCTAAAAAGCCAAATTCCTTTCCTCCCGGGGCTCTACTGGATTTTTTGTTATTGTTCTTAGCCTCAAGGGTCTATTCTGGAAAAGACACTGAACCTCTCTCTCCTGACTGGCTCCCTCTTCTTAAACATGCCCAGTTCCTCCCACCCTAAAAACCAACAAGCAAACAAATCAAGCCTCTTCTATCCTCTTCAACTGAACTCAGCCCCATTCCTTTCCTCCTCCTTCAGCCCCAGTTCCTGGCAGTAACCAGTTATCTCCAAGTCCCATCTCCTCAGCTTCGCCTCCCACGAGGCTGTGTCTGCCCCTCCCCACCCTCCACTCAACCTGCTTCTGCTCAAGGCCCCGACCTCCATTTTGCTAAATCCAACCAGCATTTTATAGTCATCAACATGCCTGGACTTTTGGCCTCCTCACACCTGCAGACCACACCCTCCAAGGGCCTTCTGGATTCCCCGCTCTGTTCCACCAGCAACTTCTCCGTGTCCTTGGTGGCTCCTCCTTCCAACAGTCATTGACGTTCTGTCCTGGGCCCTCTTCTCTTCCCTTGTTCTCTCCCTAGCCTCCCCCATGGCTGACTTTCCATCGCTAGCTCATGACTCCTAGATCATCCCACACCCGCCTCCTGAGCCCCAGGCCTGGACACCCAGCTGCCTGCACTCAGGTATCTCTCAGGCACCTCAATCCAAGCGTGACTAGAACTATCTCATGATTCTTTCTCTCAAGACCCCCTCCCTCCTGACCCCCAATCTCTGTAGATAGCCCCTCCGTCCACCCCTTCTTCTATCTCATCCGCCTCATCAGCCAGTCACGAAGTCCTGCTGAATCCATCTTCCAAGCACCTGCACTGTGTGGGCCACCCACCTGCTTCTGACTCCATCACTGTGACCTGAGCTGGGGCTCTCCAGCTGCTCCTGGGAGTCTGCAGCAGCTGCCTAACTGGTCACTCAAAGTCATACTTACCCCTCATTCCATTCTCCTTACAGCAACCAGGGGTCTTTCTACAACACAGGTCTTTTGGTCATTTCCCTGCTTAAAACTCTTCCCCATCTCTGAACTCTTCTCCAGTCAAACCCCCAAATCTTCGGCATCTCCCTCGCCCTAGATCTCCGCCTCCCTGGCCTTTTTGCTTTTCTTTCAATGCCTCCATTCCTTGCTGTCTCTGAGGCTTTGCGCTTGCTGGTTCCTCTGCCTGGAAAGCTTTTCCTTCCCCCCTCCCCATCCCCAAGAGATCCAGCCTAGAGTTGCTTCTGCACTTCCTACCAGCTCACACTCCCCTGGGGCCCCTGAGTCTTCCAGCGGCTGCCAGGTTGTTTGCAGTCAGCCACGGGTGCCTGAGGCTGCTTGATTCACGTCTGTCTGGGCTCCTGGACTGCAAATGCCATGAAGGCCAGGGGCCATGTCTGTCTTGCTACTCTACAACCATACTGTCCCTGGCCTATAGCACCTCAGAGCCCCAGCTGACCAGGCTTCCCCTGTCCATACAGCCTATGCTGACGGCCCAGGAGCAGACTCTTAGAGTGGAATTTAAGGGCCTCATGATTGGACCCCACCCACTTTTCCAGTGCTCCCTGGCCCTAACCCTTTCCACATGCCTCCCTCTATCCAGGCTGAGGACCTCCCCCCTGTCCCTTTTGCTCCCACCACTTCCCCTCCTCTCTGTTTCTTGGATGTTCCAGCCAGCCCAAGCCCATATCCTCCTCGACACCTCTGTCCCTGACCGCACAGCCATCTTCCCCTGGATGGACAGAGCACCCACCCACCATCCCTTCAAGCATCCTCCAGAACGAAGTCACAAAGCACTGAAGGCCCTTCCTCATCCAGCCCCACTGACTGTCTCAGCACTCCACTACCCACACAATCAACACCCGTCCCCTCTGGCAGTGCCCCATCCCCAAACATGCTCCTTGCTTCATGCCTCCAGACACTCCCTGCCCAGATGGCTCTGGCCCTCATCCCTCCTTGACAAACTCCTCCTTGAGACCAGCCTGAATGTCCTCTCTTCTAATTGCCTTCCTTAGCCCCTGGGCTGAGGTGTGCCCTCTCCAGAGTCCAGCACTCGAGGACTTAGCCTTCAAAGCCATGTTTCCTGGGTTCATATCCTGCCTCCATCTCTTACAAGCTGCAGGGTCTTAGACAAGTTACAAACCCTCAGCTCCCTCATGCATAAAATGGGAGAAGTAATGGCCCCCACCTCATAGAATTTTGAGGATTAAATAAGGAAATCCAACTGGGTGTAGTGGCTCATGCCTATAGTCCCAGTTACTTGAGAGGCTAAGGCAGGAGGCTCGCTTGAGCCCAGGAGTTTGAGACCAGCCAGGGCAACATAGCGTAGACCCCATCTCTATTTTTAAGAACATTAAAAATTTAAAAATCCATAATAAGTATTTAAGCAAGCGCTTGGGCACCTATTGCATGCTACTATGAAGCTTCTAAGCTTCTTTCCTCTCTTTGGTCCTGACTGGCTAACAAGCCTGTCCTCCATCTGGCCCTGTGCTAAGAGGGGAGACTCAGCCCCTTCCATCTCTGGGTCTCCCTTGCCTAGCCCTGTCCTGGTTCTGAAAAGGCTCAGTAAATGCTTATTAAAGAGCCAATAGACCACACACTTGGCGCAAATCATCCCATTGTTCCTTCACTTTCACGTGTATAAATCTTATCTCTCCTCACAGGATTTGAGCTCCAGGGCGTGGGGGTTGGGGATTCTGGGGAAGGAGAGCAGAAGGGGTGTCTTCAAGTCAGAGCATTTAGACCTGGGAGGGAGCTCTGTGCTCCTGCATCCCTCTACCCCCCACAGTGCCCAGCCCAGAGAAGGAGTCAAGGAGGGCTTGTTGACAGATGGGCTCACTGTCTTCCCCCAAGAGGAGGCATGTCTCCCACTTCGAGATATTGCCCTAATTACTCCCTGGGCTCTCCCCTCCACACACACATCTGTGTTCTTAGGCAAGAGCCTGCTTGACATACTCCACGGAGTTCTCTTGGCTGCCGGTTCGGAGCCAGCTTGGCCAGTTTCTTCAGAAACTAAAGCAGAAAGAGAAGAAAGTTTTCTTAAAGCCACAGAGCACAAAACCAGAACAGAGGATGAATTCATTCTCATCAGCAAAAGACCAGCCTTAGACTGGCACTGACTAATCTCCACACTGTCCAAAGAGGGCACGGATGGCATAGCAGAAGAGTTAAGTGTGCTGGACTCTGCAGTTGGAGAACCTCCGATTTGAATCCAGACTTTGCCACCAAGCAGCTGGGTGACCTTGGGCAACTTACTTCTCCTTTCTAACCTGCAGTTTCCTTGTCAATAAAGTGGGGATAACACTTGTACTAGCTCAGGAGGACTTAATTAGATGAGTGCTCCAAATGTTGGTCATTGTTATTTTGCCACTGAATGTCACAGCCAGAAGGAACTTCAACGGTCCTCTGGGAGAGAGGGCACTGTGGCCTGTGAAGGCAACCTGACCTAGATAAGCCATAGAACAAATTGGTGCTTTCCCTCTACCCCTTGTCACCAATGACTTTTTTCAGAGAACCAAGAGGCGTCTGCTCCTTCACCCCCTGGACTCAGAGGTCACCCGCCTTGGTTGGAAAAGCTCAAATTTGGGGGTCTTGAAGGGGGAATGGCAGAGGCATCCATGCCAACATAGGGTCTATTGTCAGGAGGCCATTTGTTCCTGATGAGCCCCCTCCAGCTGAGGGTAGCACTGCCCATCAGTGATGCCATGGCAGGGCAGATCACAGCCTCCACTTGCAGTCCATCCAGAGAAGTGCTGCGAGCACAGCTTGGATCTTGCAGGGATGAGGACTTTGGAGCCAGGTGGGCAGGGCACTGCCTGCTCGCCTTCTCCAGCTGGGCTCAGCTCTCTGGCCTCTGCTCAGCCTGGCCCAGGGGCTCCACCTGCCCACCTGTCTGCCAGATGGAGCGCCTGCTCTGCTCTTTCCCTTTTACCCACTCCAGATGCATCTTGCCCATAGACTTTCCCTCTCCCAGATGCTCAGGCGGACCTGGTGGTGCCATCCAGAGGGGTCAGGGTGAGCACAATGGTAGAGGAGTAGTGGGGAAAGGCCTTTTAACTGAAGCCTGAGGAAGCATGGTTGGTTTGTTTGTTTGTTTGCTTGTTTGTTTGAGACAGGGTCTTGCTCTGTTGCCCAGGCTGGAGTGTGGTGGTGCAATCTCTGTTCACTGCAATCTCTGCCTTGCCTGGGGAAGCATTAAAGAGCCTGTTTTATCCTCCCACCAGGGAGGGAGTTGCATTGAATCAAGAAAGTAATTGTCAAGCAGTCTTTAAGAAAGGGGCCTAAGATGGGTTTTCAGTGCTGAAGGGGAACCCAAACTCCATCCAGAGAATGACAGCAGGAGCACCTATCATTCCTCAAGAAGCCACTCTTTTCCTGGCACAAATCATGCATCATTCCATCTAATCCTCACAACAGCTTCTTCTTCACAGGGTGGTTTGTGAGGATGAAAGAGGAAGACGCTTCTATACCAGAGTGCCTGGAAAAGAAGAGTTTAATTTAAGGTTGGCAAGTGGTGAGAGAAGCTGCCAGCTATTTCTCTGTTGAAGTATAAGTAGAGCTGCCTCTTGGAACAAACCTTCCTTGTTCAGGGAAGTGTCACTTGACCAATGTGGGGAAAGTGTGTCTCTCTTAGCTCTCCAGACAGAGCCAGGAGGATCCTGTGGTTGTGGGGAAGGATGTGACAGGACTCACTGTGGCCTGGAAAAGGCTTCTCCCACTCCCCCTTTGTTTGCAGAGCCTGTCTTGAGGCATTGGTGGGCAAGTCTGCATGGTGACCAAAAATCCTCCATGTTCAGTGTTCTCTCCTATAGGTTGAGATATTGTCCAGAGAAGACACTAAATACCTTCATGCCCTCCACGAGTGGAGGGAGGATCTGCAATGATGCACTGGCCCAGCTCAGGGGCTGGGATGTGAGTAGAGGGCTGGTTTTGGTTTTCCACATGGCTGAGGGTAGAAGCCCTTCTGGGCCTGGCACAGTAATTTGCTTTGGGGGCCAGCCATCAATGGTGCAGATGTGAGTCTAAGGAAGCTGTAACCTTGGAGCCAACCTGTAGAGATCACAGGGGCACAGGCTCCACTGCAAAAGAAGACAAGGGTTCACAAAGCTGTGCAGAACATGTCTTCAGCAGTGACCCCATGTGGCAGCAATAGAAACAGGAACACCAATAGGCTGATGAGAACTAGAATTTCTCAAGTCTCAGCATTGGGAGAAGGAGTCTCTCCTCTGGTCAGAGAAATCTCCTGGGTTCATTCAGACAAAGGCAGGCAATGGCTTCAATCAGGAGATATAGGACATCCCTTAAGTGTGCAGGTAGGTTTTTGAGCAAGTACCTGGAAAATTTTAAGATGTGTGTAAACAATACTCCCAAGCTAGTGAGGCAGGTGGTTCTGGTAACACTTGCAGAGCACTTGACCCTCTCATTGGCTCTTCCCAAGAGCCTTTCTTGCTTGACCTCAGGTTCCTGCTCTTACCTGTTGACCACTGAAAGGAGAAAATTCCAATCTCAGGTCTGACATGTATCAGCTGTGTGAACTTGCACATGCTTTTTGACTTCTTGGAGCCTCAATTTCCTTATATATTTAATAGGAATGATCATGCCTACTTTAACTGAAGCCTGAGGAAGCATGCAGGTAGTAGGTGTGATTAATTATTAAAATTCCCTTTGGCCTGCCTCTCTCAGGAGAATGTGTGTCGTGTGGGGGAAAGCACACTATTTTGTTGTTGTTCACCAGCACACTATCTTTTTTGCTCACCCTACAGTGCTGAGCACATAGTGGGGACCCATCAAGCACTTGTGAGTGAGTGATTGAATAGCTGAATAATGGGAACTTGAAAAAAGTCTTCCTGGGCTGGGTGCGGTGGCTCACACCTGTAATCCCAGCATTTTGGGAGCCAGATGGGTGGACTGCTTGAGCCTAGCAGTTTGAGACGAGCCTGGGCAACAAAGTGAGACCTCGTTTCTACAAAAAAATACAAAAATTAGCCAGGCATAGTGGTGTGCACCTATAGTCCCAGCTACTTGAGAGACTGAGGTAGGAGGATTCATCGAGCCTGGGAAGTGGAGGCTGCAGTGAGCCATGATCATGCCACTGTACTCCAACCTGGGTGACAGAGTAAGACCCCATATGTATATATATAAAAGATATCCTCCTTGGATAAAGTGAAAGATATGGAGATGGTCACAAGGGGAACTGGAAGATGCAGGGAAGACACAGGCTCTGTCTCTGAATTCTGAAGGGTGGTCCCGGAGCAAAAGGAGCTGAAAGAGGAGTTGCTTAATAAAAGCAGGCCCATCCATGATTTGAAGGAACTGGCCCCTGTGAAAGGCAATGAGTTCCCTGCACCTGTAGGTACCAGGAAGCCCTGATCCCCCTCTAGGCAGGTTCAGAGAGGACTCCAGCAACAGATAGAGGACACCTGTCAGGCCTGGTTATAGCTGCTCGGGAACTCAGAGCAGGGATCCGAGGGGCTCCAAGGAGGAGCGAAGCAGCAGGGTTTCCTGGGGGATTATCAGGAGCAGGAATCTTTGGGCAGAGACATGGGTCTGTCTGCCAAAACTTGCTCATTGCAGTTTCCTGGCTTACTGGCCAGATAATTGCAAACAAAATAGACTGGGGCCTGGGCAGCAGCCACCACGCCTTTGTATAGTAGGGGGGCCCTGGGTGGGGCACGCAGGAGCAGGCACTGGGGCCCTGAGTCATGGAGGGAACCAGTCCCACTCAGCACCTCTGAGACTCTGGGGCTCCCTCCACCTTTCTGGGTGATGGTGGGCAAGGCCTCAGGCTTCCCATCTGTGGACTGAGACCTGTGGTACACCCACGCTGCCCTTGGCCAGCACTGGGGGACAGGAGCCATCAACACTGCCTTCGGGGGCACCAATACAGGTGGAGGGAGAAGCTCGGCACGGCTGCTTCTGGGGAGGTCAGGGAGGGGGTCCACATTCTGGTCCCTTTCTCTGCCCAGGTGAGGAAAACTCTCACCAGCTAGAGGGGGATCAGAAAGTGGCAAAGAAGGGCCTAGCCCGAGTCACCATATTGGTGGCCAGTGGCACCTCGACTCTGATGTGGGCATCAGTTTCCTGGAAGAGGCACGTGTTTATGTGAGTTTGTGTATCTGTGTGTGTATACACATGTGCATCACGTGTTTGTGTGTTTGTGTATGTGAATCTCTACAATTATTTTTGTGTGCGTATGTTCCTAATTAATTACATTTTATATATGCCTGCACATGTGTGTTTGCCCTTATGTGTGTGTGTGGGTGTTTCTGGGCATACATGGAAATACAACTGATTGCATGAGTTATACACATTCAGTCATTCCACAAGTGTTTACATATATATATATACACACACACACATATATATTTTGAGATGAAGCTTCGCTCTGTTGCCCAGGCTGGAGTGCGATGGCACGATCTTGGCTCACTGCAACCTCCGCTTCCCGGGTTTACGCGATTCTCCTGCCTCGCCCTCCAGAGTAGCTGGGATAACAGGGGTGCGCCACCACGCCCGGCTAATTTTTTTATTTTTAGTAGAGGCAGGGTTTCACCATGTTGGCCAGGCTGATCTCAAACTCTTGACCTCAGGGGATCCGCCCTCTTTGGCCTTCCAAAGTGCTGGGATTACAGGCAGAAGCCACCGTGCCCGGCCTACACGAATATTTACAGAGTGCCTACTATGTGCCACACACTGTCCTAGGTGCTGAGAATATGAAGATAAAGAAGAAATTCAAGGTGTCTTTCCCCATGCAATTTACATGTAGTATAAGAGACAGGCAATAAATGAGCAAATATATAAATGAATAAATAATCTGAAGGATCACTGTCACGAAGGTGGGAGAAGCAGGGTAAATAGAAAGAGTGGCTTGGGAAGGACTACTTTCTATAAAGAAGTCAGGAAAGACTACTTAGAAATGCAGAATCTCAGGCCTCAACTGAGACCTCTTGATTCAGAATCTGCATTTTAACGGATCCCCCAGATGACTGGCATGTACATTAGATATTAAGAAGCACTAGGTTAAAATATATTAACCTAAACATGACAAGGTAGGAAAAAGAAAATGAAGGGAAATACTACATCTCTTTCTGCTACTGGTCATCACATAATAGTTGGCATTTATTAATTTTCTGTTTTCCCAGGCAGGGTCCTTTGCCCAGCCAGATCACCTAAACAGTTATTCCTATGGCTCTGAGACCAGGTGGGGCCTACCTACCTAGAGTTAGAAAGGTCTTCAGTTGCTTTTAGATTACAACGGTTTCCATACTGTTACTCCCTGCTCCCACTAAGCATGGGAAAGCTGATTTCCTCTTGGGAGTCAAAGTCAATAACCCCAGCCAAGTCATAACTCCTCTTCTCTGCTTGTTCACTCAGCAACATAAGGAGTTTTAAATGGCCAGCTGGCGTTCTCAACTTTCAATTCAATGGAAGCTGAATTGGAATTCAACTTACATCCCCTGGTAGAAGCGCTCCTTCCTTGGGTACTAGCCCTTCTAAGTCCCAAGTTTCAGGAGTGATTGGGTGGAACTGTGAGAGGCACCACCCTACTTCTGCTTCCTGGCTCCCCTGGCCACAGATCTGGCTTTGTTAAGAGTGTCTATGGCATCCTGTAAAATGGCACTGCAGCTTCACAGTGGTTTTTATTCTTCCGTCTGCTTCTGGAATTGGTTCGTCATTAGGTCATTCTGTAGTTCTATTGGTCCAGCTGTTTCTGGGCAATAGGGCACCTGGTATGACCAATGGATCTAATTGACTTCAGTCCATGCATGTACTTCTCTCTGTGTAAAATAAATTTCTTGGCCCAAAGCAATGTTGTAGGGGACACCCTGACAGTGTAGAAGGAATTTGGTGAGTCTGCAGATGATGCTGCTGGAAGAATTACAGATTATGGCAGGCAGGGAAAGCAAATCCAAATCCACAATAAGTGGTTATGCCAGTGAGGACAGATCCCAGTCCCCTTCCAGAAAGAAAGGAGTCGGATGTAATCCATCCACCACCAGGTGACATCCTTGGCCAATTTGTTTATTGAGTCCATTGAGCAAATACTGGGGTGCCTGAGAAGAGAGGCTAATTGGCATCCACAAAGCGGGTCACATCTTGTCCATCTGTTCATTAAGATCCTTCCAGGGTCGTTAGGAGCTTCTGGTGAGTGCTCCCATGGGATGTAAAGTATGCGTATGATGCTGAGTCCATTCTAAGAGTCCAATCACATGCCTCTTCCAAGCTTCCTTTTTACCAATCCTTCAGTCTTGTATCTTCCAAGTCCCTGTCTATCTGTCCAAATCATTAGCCCCTTACAATGAATCACTGCAGAACTTAGGCCTTCTGCTCTTCCAGATCAAGGCAGTAAAATATACCACTCAAAGTACTACCCAGTGTGAGGATTTCCCTACTCTGTCCTTCAGGGACACTCCAAATGGGGTTATAACATCACAAGGTCTCGCTTCCAGCTGGTCCCAGCATACCATGCAGAGTCATTTGTAAACCAGGCTGATAATTTTTTCTCTTTGATAAGTTGGCTATAGGGCATTTCTATGAGCACAAATGTAGGCTGAGAAAGCCGTAGCATGCTGGAAGAGTGAGCCACTTGCTCATGCAATGTACCTGTGCTTTCAGGATGTGCCCAGGGCCAGACCCATTCATACCATTTCCACTTGAGAGAGGGCCATTGCTGCGCATGCTCAGTTTAATGGCTAGGTGGGTCAGACGACATGGCGGGTAGCTTGGATTAAATGGTTACCTCATAGTCTATGGTCAGATGTTTAGCCTCTGACGGTGCCAAGGGGCGAGCCAGGAACTGTTTCTCCAAAGGTGAATAGTTATTTGCCAAAGAAGGCATGGCCTTGCTCCAAAAATGAAGGGCCTTTACTGCGGTTCTCCTATCTTGCCTTGCCAAAGGCTCTGTGCGGCATCGCAGTCTGCTACAGACTCTTCAAGCACCATTGAATCTAGTGGATCCTAAGGACTTGGCTTGGAGTCTTAGCCAGCTCTGACCCGATTCAAAACAAGAAACTTTCAATTGCTCAGGAAATAGTGTGAAGTAGCAGACACAAATGTGGTATATGTTGCCTCCAAAATCTAGAATAGCCCACCCAGTGATATGCCTCTTAGTGGTCAGGGATGCAAAGTTCAATAACCTTCATTCATTTATTCCTCATTTTGAAGGGAATATTCTGAATTTCCTAAGACACTATGTGCCCAGACTTCACTGATGCCCCTGTATTTTCACAGGCTGTTCCTCCCTCATTCTGGAAAACAATCATATTTCAAGGTACCTGCTGTTTTATGATCTCTAGGACCTATCAGCATGACATCACCAGTGTACTGGACCAGTGTGATGCCCTATAAAAAGATGAAATGATCAAGGTCCCCATGAACTAACTTATGGTGTAGAGTTGGAGAGTTGACTCAGCCATGAGGCAAGATGGCAGGTGTGCTGTTGTCTGTCCCTGCCATGAGAAAATAAAGTAGTTCTGATGTTCTCTGGTGATCAGGATATAGGAGGGAAAATAGTTTCTGGGTGTCAAATCTACATTAATTTGTTCCAATCATGAGACCGCATTTGGAACATTGTGGAACTATAATTGGAATCACTGCCTGCTTAATTATAATCATCCATTTTCATTTTTCAAGACTCATCCAATTTACACACTGGCCAAACTAGAAAGTTAACTGGAAGTACAACCCCTGCATCTTTCTTTCATAGTCGTGTTAATCTTTGTGCTGCTGCTTAATATGCATTAGTGCTCTTGACTTACTATTTTGATGTGATTTGGGAACCTATAGTAGCTTTCCCTTGGCCTGAACTTGCTCTGTGGGTCAGGGAACCACGCAGTAAATCTGCCAATCTGGAGAGTATCTATTCTAACTCTGTACTGGGAACCTGGGGAAGTACCCACTGACAGTACTGCTGTCTGTCATGAAGCAGACTCAGATCAACATTCCATTCAGCATCTGATCCCTATAAACCCCCACTCTCATTGGTAAATCTCTGGGTAATCTGGGTCTTTAGAAATTAGCATTAATTCAGGGTTAGTGTCTAATAATTTTCAAGAGATCTAGGATCTTTGCCAGTACACTGTTACTCTGAAATAGGTCCTTTTGGAGAGGAACAAGAGAAGTTTTAAGGAACTAAATTATATTATTAGATAGTGTTTCCTCAAGGCTGACCACTCCATTCAAGGGACTCGGGTTCTGAATTTTTTTCTTTTTAGACAGAGTCTCACTCTGTCACCCAGGCTGGAGTGCAGTGGCTCAATCACAGCTCACTATAGCCTCAGCCTTCTGGGTTCAGGTGATCCTCCTGCCTCAACCTCCCAAGTATCTAGGACTACAAGCACGTGCCATCATGCCTGGCTAATTTTTATGACTTGATTTTTTTGTAGAGATGGGGTCTCCTTACATTGCCCAGGCTGCTCTCAACCTCCTGGGTTCAAGCAATCCTCCCACTTCGGCCTCCCAAAGTGTTGGGATTACAGGCGTGATGCACTGTGCCCAGCCTGGTATGACATATTGAGTGGGGTGAGGGTCTGAACATTTTTTATTGTAATGGCTCAAGTTATTTTCCATTGATGTAAGGGGTTTATTTAACAATGGCAACTACCACCAGCATGCCTAATACACAGAGAACAGCCTTTGGGTGGGGTGAGGGGGTTCAAAGAGGTTGGCACTCCCCTCCTCAAGGATAATGTACAAGGTCTTGGACAAGGGAGTAACTTCTGGGGTCTCTTAAGGGTCAGGGTTTCGGATAGGAGGACATCTTTCTCCTGAATTTCTTATATCGAGAAATCTCTCCCAGCTCCTGGGAGTACTGAATCCAGCATATTGAATCCAGAGCTCAGACAGGCTCACTGACATCAAGAAACTAAGGCCATTGGTGCCATAGAACAGAATTGAGGGCAGGAGGAATTCTAGAACTGTGAGTTGAAATGTCTGTTTTTAATGGCACCAGACAGCCTAAAGAAAGAAAATAGCATGAAAAATCCCTAGATCCTTACCTCAAGGCATGGACCCAAACCCTGGAACTTTCTAAGGTTTTCCCCCTTGCAGATGAACACCTTCAGGCAAGGAGACTTGACTTGAGCTGGAACAACCCCTTTAAGAGAGGGGAGAAGGGCCAGCTTGGCCTGCATGGGACACTCTGTAGGGCTTGGAAGTCTGGGTCTCTGAGTGCACCATCCTGTTTGCCCTCACTCTGATTCTCAATTCTCACCTCTTCTGGATTAATTCCTGACATCAGATCTAAAATGATATTCCTTCTGATAAACCATCCACACGTGGTATGCCCAGGATTTTGCCAAGATAAGTTAGTAAAGTCTTGCAATTCTGTCGGTAAGTAAACTTTCTCCTCCAAAGTTTGACTTTATAATTGGTCAACAGGAACATGCTGGAATCTGACTTAGTCACAAGCCTGGAGGCACAAGGAGGAGTGTTGTTTTCCACCTTGCAAATGAACACCCTTAGGCAAGGAGTCTTGACTTGAGCTGGAACAATCCCTTTAAGAGGGGAGAATGGCCAGCTTGGCCTGCATGGGACACTCTGTAAGGCTTGGAAGTCTGGGTCTCTGAGTGCACCATCTTGTCTACCCTCATTCTGATTCTCAACTCTCACCTCTTCTGGATTAATTCCTGATATTTATGTAAGAACCCTGCAAAGGTTGAGAATTCAACTAATATTGTAACTCAGTAACCCACCAGATCAAAGTAGGCATCTGGTGTTCAGTCATGTCAGCCCTGCCTTGATAAGAGATGAGATTCTTTTTCCAGACCATAGAACCTTCTTGAGTTTGGGTCCATGCCTTGGGCTAAGGCTCTAGGGATTTTTCATCGCTATTTTCTTTCTTTAAGCTGTCTGGTGCCATTAAAACAGCCCTTGAATTCCTCCTGCCCTTAACTCTGTTCTCTGGTACCGGTGGCCTTTGAAGTCTTGCCTTTGATGGGCACTTCATTTTAGGTGACCACAAGTGGCAAACCTTACCCCAGGACTCAGAACACCTGCCGCACACACTTGGCTGGTCTCACCCACCCAGTCTCTCCCCACTGCTTCGATGCTGGGCCCACTGGGTGGGCTGATTGTTCAGGATGAAATCCCTGCTTCCCATCCCATAGTCTCCACTGTTTCGGGCACCCGGGCTCTTTCTGGCAGCAAAAGTTCCCACCCATCCCAATCTTAGCCTGCTAATCCAGCCTGCAGCATCCTGCACATGAACTGCCGCCTCTCAACCCATCCCTCAGCCAGGATGCTGGCACCTACCCCAGCCTCACCCCCACAGCCAGAGCTCCAGATCTGGCCCAGAGAGGCACCAAGAAACCAATCTTGGCAGCCTTTTAACCCAAAACCCCAGAGAAGCCGGCTCTGGGGGACAGTGTGTGGGGCTGAGGGTGGCAGGGGGCGGCACAGGGCAGGAGATGGCAAAGCAAGACACAAGATTCCAGACTAGATAAGCTGCTGGGAACGGGGAGGGGGCCTGGGTGCAGCATTCCTGGGCGGTGACACCATCTCCCTAGCCACAGAGGGCGGCAGGCAGGAGCCCCCGGAGGACTCGTCCTTGCCGCTATCTGATGAGGGAGCTGTCGGTTACAGGAAGACAAGACTATTAACAGGACAACCTGGAGAGTCAGAAATTAACCCACCATGCCAGAGGCTGGGAGGTGCTGGGCGGGGTGGATAATTGAGGGGCCTTGCAATTAAGGCCTCTTCAGGTTGAACCAGTCATTCTCAGAGCTGGGACTGGGATCCTAGTCAGCTGGGGGCCCCAGAGGACTTTGGGAAGGGGAGTTCAGTCCCTGCTCCCCACCATTCCTGCTCACCCGGGCCTCACCTCCCACCCTCCCTCCAGCCACTCATGCAATTCACAGGCTATGTTCATTCCCACCTTTGCTCTTGCTGTTCCTCCCATCTGGAATGCCTTTCCTCCTCCACCTCACTCAATCCTGCCATTATTTCAAGAGCCTGTACAGGCCCTGTCTTATTCAAGAAACTTTTCTGTACCAATCCTATTGGAAAAGATTGCTCTGATCTTGCACAATACAGCCCCTTTATGTTATGGTGAGAACACAGACTCAGAGAGGGGCAGTGATTTGCCCAGAGTCACACAGCGGAACCAAGGCTAGAACTCAAGACTCCTGAATCCCAGACCAAGATTCTTTCCGCCACACCGTGAGCTCTCCAACCAACAATCAGCCTGAACATCTTGTGCAAAACTCAGGACATAGAATGAAGGCCCCCAAGGGTTCAAGGAGGATATAACCATATTTATCAAGCATCTGTTTCATCCCAAATTCTCTGCAGGGATTGGAGCAGGCACAGAAGTAACCCTGTTCTCAGGGAGCTTGTGGTCTATGGGGCAGAGAAGACTCTGCCATGGGGTCACCCAACGGTTTGTTCAATAATAACCAAGAAAGGGCCCAAAGAAGGGGCTCCAGACTGCCAGGAGCTTGCAGCAGAGGCATTCAACCGTGCCACGGCTCAGGACAAGCCTCTCTAGAGATGCTGTGCCTGGGCTGAGATTTGGAGAGTGAGTAGGTGGCAACCAGGCAATGAGGTGGGATGGGAAAGAACATTCCAGACAGAGGGAAAGGCCGGCAAAGGAAGTCCAGGATAGCTGGAGCTCTGAGTGAGGGGAAGGCGCCCTGAAATCTAACAGGGTCGTCACAGGGCTCAGATAATGCAGGACCTCCAGCAGAGAGAAGTGTTCTTCCTCCTAGAAGCACTGAGAAGCCCCTGCAGGATTTTCAGCAAGGAACCGCATGTGAGCCTGGTAAAGTCATCAGCTGCAGTGCGGGGAAAGGGTAGGAAAGGAGCTAGATGAATGTTGGAACCGCCAGCAGGCTCCTGCACCAGTCCAGTGGGCAGTCAAGGAAGGAGGCAGCAGGAGTGTGTGAGGATGGAATCTTCTGGGGCTGTGGGTCTGGGGACTAGGGAAGGAGTTGAGGGAGAGAAAGGAATCAAGGAAACCCCACCTGGGTTTCCGGTCTGTGCAGTGAGTGGAGGGTGGGCAGCTACTGGGGTGGGGTAAGGAGCTGAGGGTGAGATAAGCTGAGTTTGAGCTGCTTTTGAGCTACTGCAGCTCAGAGGAGCTAAGGAACCGAGAGGTGAGAGGGCGAGTGTAGATGCAACCCAGACTGTGGGGGTTGTGGGCATGAGGTACCTACTCTGAGCTGCATGCACCTCCTCACGGAGCTCCTTTAACAGGATGGGTGTCATTGCTCCATTTTGCAGAAGATGAAACTGAGGCTCAGACAATGGAAAACGGTTTTCCAGGAGTTTCTATGATAAGAACTTGGTGAAATCAAGACTGGAACTGGATCTGCCTCCCCACACCCCTACCTACTTTACCCACCTGAAGCTGCCCTTAAGATGACTCCATGGCCTGAGCTTGACCCAGAGAAACAGAGTCAGATGCTCCTTATGCAGATGGGGCTGCAGGGAGCTCATTAGCATAGGCACTCAGAGGGAACCACTCCCTTCAAGGAAAGAAAGGCAAGGAAGACAGCCTGGAGGTGAGCAGGGTCCCTGTCCCTGTAGTCAAGGCCACTGACCCCCCCAACTCTTCTGTCCATCGCGCAAACAGGCACTGATGCCAGCTTTGCACTGAGCTCTCTGCTGGGCCCTTCACACCCAAGAGAGGTGCACTGCCCCCACTGCACAGTTGAGGAAACGAAGGCCCAGAGAGAAGACGGTCACAAAGTGAGTTAGTGTAGAAAGGGACCCAGGAGTTTCTGGCTCCAGAATCCCAGCTCGCCCTCTCCAAGAGGTGGAAGGGGTTCAGTGAGCAGCCGGTGGAGGAGGCAGTGAGGGACCCTGGGCTGCAGGGGGCCCAGGGAGTGCAAAGGGACAGAAGGGAGGTGGGTTGGCATCTGAGAGCCTTGTAGCCAGCCAAGGATCCACAATAGCGTGTCTTCGCCTCTTCCCTGCCCACTCAGGCCCAAGGCAGCATCCTGGCCCAGAGGCTTCCCATCCCCACCTGGCCTGTTGTGTCCAGGTCTCCTCCTGTCAAGCTTCATCTGGGGCATTATGGCCAGAGCTGGACCCTCTGGTGCCTTTATTCAGAAGAGACCTGAACAAAGGGGCCTGAGACAGAGCCAGCGCTGGCCTTGTTGGGTGGGGAGGGAGCTAACTCATGTGGTCTGTGGAAGGGTGCCACTGCCCGGCCCTCAGCCTGGGGAAGCCAAGCCTGGGAGGGAGTGAACCCCGCTCTGTGAATCTCGGGGGTAGGGTGGGAAGGCCTGGCTGTGCAGAAGTGGCCAGTGCCCTGCAGAACCTGAGGGATGGCATGGAAGGAGCAGGGCTTGGAGGGCCAGATCTGGAGGGAGGGGAACGAACTCCAGGGGCCAGGCACGAGGCAGACGTGGTCTGGGCCAGCAGGGGGCGCTGCTGCAGCAGAAATGGCCCCATGGCCAGCAGGGCCGGAGGTGTGTCAGAGGTTACCCAGGCTTCATGGCCCCTGGAGCAAGGCAGAAAAAAGCCACCCGCTCCACAGACCTGGCTACTGAGGCACAGCCCTAGCACGGGAGACCCACTGTGGGGTCATAAACAGGCTTGAGTCTGCAAGAACAGACTGGAGCTTGAATCCTGGTTGCTCCTCTCTGTGTGACTTTGGGCGAGTAGTGGTCAGTCCCGGCCATGACACAGTATTGCAGACTGGGCAGCTCGCAACTGAAACTCATTTCTCCCAGCGGTGGTGGCTGGGCAGCCTGGCGCGGGGCCATTTCTGGAGTGGGCCCTCCTCCTGGCCTGCCCTGTACACTCACACGGAGAGAGAGTTCCGGTCCCTCTTCCTCTTCTTATAAGGCTGTGGTCCTATGGGATTATGACATCATTTTACCTTCATTACCTCCTAAAGACCCCGTCCCCACATACACTCACATAGAGGGTTAGAGCTTCCATATATGAATGTGGGGGCAGCGGGGGCATAATTCAGCCCACAGCAGCAAGTCCTTTCCTCCAAAGCTTCAGCTCCACCTCTACAGAGTGAAGATCCTCACAGCACTTGCCCTGTGGGGTTGTGAGGCATGAACGGGATCGTGCAGGTGAGGCCCGGCCTCTGGCACGGAGTAAGTGTCCATGAGAAACAGGCAAAGTCCTCCCCAAGGAGCAAAGCAGGGGTGCAGGCATCTGGACCAGCTCGGGGATGTCCACGTCCTCCTGAGCCACACAGGGCAGGGCAGGGACCTGGCTTATGGCAGAGCAGAGCCTTCAGAGCAGGAGGGGGCTCCAGGGCCAGGAAGGCAAGGAGAACACCAGGAATGGGGCTGGCCACTTGCCAAATTTGCTTCATTTGACCGCGACACTTATCAAGCCCCTGCCTTGTGCCAGGCAATGTCAGGGGCAGAGGTTTCGGGGGAGGAGCCATGCTGGTCCTGCCCTCCAGACCCCAGCAGGGGGCACCTCCCGCTAGTGTGGCCTGGGAGCATCTGTCCTGCATTGACGCCGGCTGAGTATCTCCTGTTGTCAACGACTTCTCTTTCCCTGTCATGAGGAAAGCTCTTCGGCTTCAAACTAACCCCATGAGGTTGGTATTGGTGTCCAGCTACAGAAAAAGGAAGGCTCAGAGAGGTTAAGTGACTTACCCAAGATCACACAGTAGAAACTGAGTTTATCTGACTCCAGAGCCCATGCTCTTTCCAGTGTACACACTGCCTAGAGCAGACTCACTGTTCCTTCTTTGTGATGGGCCCATCTAGGACCAGAAGGAGGCTCTGGAAGAACCTTCCACAGTGAGCACTTGGGGGGGGTCCTGATGTCTCCTGAGAGGCCTCATGTCCTGGGTAATAATTCTGACTCTGCTGCAAATTAGATGATCTTGGGAAAGTCTCTCGTACCCAGCCTCAGTTTTCCCCTCCCTCAAATGGGACTAGGAGTTCATCACAAAGCATAGGATAGAACACACCCCATTCCCCCTCACTCCTCACCTCTACTTGCTCCATTCCAAAGACCCACCCTCAAGATCAGCCCCTACCCCTGGGGCAGGCAGCGGCTGTGCCGAAGGGTCCTCCACCTTCTCACAGGTACGGTCCCACGAGGACTGGAGACGCAGGCGCCCAGCGTGAGATGCTCTCTTGATGTGTTGGGCACCCCGGAGGCTTCCTGAAGGCCCTCAGCAGACCAGCTCCAGCTGGGGAGAAACAGCATCTGGGGGCACAAGATACCCAGGACCAGGGGCTACCCTGGCCTGCTCTGGGCTCCTTCTTTGGTCTCTGGACCTTCGGGGCTCCCCTGGCCACAGGGGACGTTGCAGGTTTGGCCTGGCTTGGAAAGGACCCTCAGCCCTGGTATACCCAAATAATAATTAAATTTCCTGGTCAAGCCCATTGGATCAGATGAACTCCCTTCATGTGAAGATGGACATCAGACAGCTGAAATGCCACACTCACTGGCCACCTTTCCCCAGCCCTTGCACTGAAGATCCTATAGGGGAAAGGTACTTCCACTGAAAACGATTCTGTGCTTTGGAAAATACGTGCAAGAGTTGCAGGCAAAAGAACTGCCAAGACACCCCACGGCCAAGCCTGAGGTAAGACTGCAAGTGCTTTGGAAAGAATTTCTGGCAACCCAGATATAACATTTTTAACAGAGATGTCCAGTGTTCCTCAGAGAAGGGCAGCATGAGGAAATTCAGCATCTGTCAGCCTCACAGGATCTGGCGGTGGGAGAGCCTGCACCCTGGCCAGGTGGTACACTTGGTTCTTGTCTGCATCCAGAAGCAGTTTTGGTTTTAGTTGCATAAAATAAAGGTCTCTCTCTCTCTCTCTCCCCCAACCCACTATAAAAGTAATGCTTGTTTAAATAAACTTGGTAAATATGACAATAAGAAAAAAACATAGAAAAGAAAAACCCCCAGCTCTGTCTCACCCCAAGCGTCCTTGATATTTACTGACATCCTTTTGTTCCTTTGCTTCCCCCTGTGCTTAGAAGGTGCTCTGTCGTCTTCTGCTCGGTACATGTAGGATTTCGTGAGCATTTCCCTTTCATTCTAAGCTCTTTCTCCTCCAAGAGGCTGATCCCATGGCTCACGATCTTACAATTGTTTCCTGCTATTCTGCACAAAGCTGTGATGCATACCTTTATGCCAAAAGCTGTTCTCAAATTTTAAAATATTTCCTTTGGATTGCTTTTTCAGAGTGGTATGGCTGATCAGATGGGAGAGGAGTATGGAAGTTTCTAGATCCAAAGACCCTCTTGAAAGGGTGATTCTTTGTACCTGTGAGAGTCAGAGACGGTCACAGGAAAGACGGCCCCTCAAACCGAGAGCCGAGCCCTCTACAATTTGTCGTTGAAATAGCCAGAGGACATCCTCAGGGACATTCTCCCTTCTGCTGAGGCCCACAAGGGTGGGGGTGTCACAAGTGGCCCTAGAAAGAGGACTGGGGCTCCCGACCCTGACAGAGGCTCGTGGTTGCTTCATCTCAGAAGCAGCAGCCCCACCGGCTGGAGACTTCTCATGGGGCTTGAAGTCAGTCGTGTGACTGTCATTTTTGTGCCACTGACGAGCTGTGTGACCTTGGGCAAATTACTTAACCTTTCTGAACCCATTTCTACATCTGGAGAATGGCGACAATAATGGCACCGACTTTCCTTGGGTTGCTGTAAACATTAAGTGGAGTGATGTTTGCAGCACCCTGAGCCCAAGGTTGGCTACACCACTGTGGTGGCCCACGTAAGCAGTGACGCACGCATTGGAATTGCTGTAATGACTACTTTCACTGCATATTCATTCCACTCTGTCCCACAGCCTTCCTCTGACTTCTGAGTCTTCATTTCTTCAGGGTAAATGGGGCCAAGAATGATTCCCTCCTCCTAAAGTGGGAACGGAGCCAACACGTGTAAACTGCACAGGCTTCGTGGTAGCTTACTTGGCATGTTGTTGGTATCCTCCAGTGGAGGAACTCGCTACCTTTGGATCAGGCTTCAGGGACAGCCAAAGCCTGTTTCTGGCTCTACAGAACATGCTGGCTCCAACTTCCACAGAACTCCTCCAATTCCAAACCCCAAGATCCTGGGGCCGCACAGCACTGAGGTCCAGTCCCAGGTTCATCTCTCCCAGCTGTGTGTCCTTGAACAACTGCATCAGCCTCTCTGAGGAGCCTCAGCCTCCTCATGTGTAATGCGGGGGCTCCAATCATGGGGTTGTTAAGAAGAGCAAACAAACTCACCAGGCACACAGGAGATGTTCATTACATGTGAATTTCCTTTCCCCTGCAGATGCTGAAGGGATTCTGTGTTTATGGGGGAATGAGAAAGATTTGAGAGAAAAAGCCTAAATTCTGGGCAAAATCAAGATGCCTGCTTGAGCCATGGGGAATCAGCGTTCTCAGCCCTGCCTGCTTCTATCTCCAAGGCTGCTTAGAAACACTGGTTAAGTCCCAGATTCAGCCCCAGAGCCCAACAGTATGGCCCAGAGGCCTGGTTTTTAGCCACTTCATGGCTCTTCTGCCTCTATGAAGAGAATGGTGATGGGGACGGGGACGATGTCACTGGGCACACAGTTATTAATGCCTGTGTACCAGGCCCTGTGGAAGGCTCCAGGGGTAAAGATGAAGTCCCCACTCCAGAGACCTTCTGTTCTCATGGCGGCTGGAAATGAAGACTGCAAATTAAGGAATTAAGATGAGCTAAGCTGAGATGAGCTGGCAAGTGAAGGAAATAAACAGGAGGACGCAACGGAATAAGGGAAGGGCTGACTTCCATTGGACAGGAGATGTTTGGGTGGAGATTTGATGGAGGAGAAGGGGCCTACCAAGACTGGGGCTGCACAGGTGCTGGGTAGGGAATCAGGCATGATGTGCACGAGAAACAGCAAAGAAGCCAGGGGTCGGGATGTGGTGGCCCAGGCTAGTGGGCAGGAGCCAGATCTCCACCGCTCAGCCTGGAGCACAAAGCAGTGGGGTTTTGAGGAAAGGATGAAGTGGGGAAAGACAGCACGTCTGTTCTGTGTGGCTGATGGGGGCAGCTCCAGAGGGGCAGCTTCTGGCTCACCATAAGGCCAGCCTTGCAGATGGACAGAACCATCTAAAGGTGGAAACGGATTCTTCATAAGGGAGTGAGCTTCCCACAGCCAGAGGCATGCAAGCCGGAGGAACAGATTGCTTGGAAGGGAGCTCCGGGTCGCAGTGGGCTGCACACATTGATTCTTGGTCACTCAGTGGACAGTGGACAGTTGTGGATGCTGCTGTGACCAGCCCCGTGCTGGATACTGGGGTGACTGAGATGGGTCTGTTGTGCCACTGCTCTTGTGGCAGTCATGGCCCAATGGGGAGGAAACCCTGGGAAGAGAGTGGAAAGGATTTGGGGTCACCAGAAGGGGGACAGAGCACACATGAGGGCCGCAGAGGAAGGAATGAGAGGAGGAGGACGGGGGGAGAGGGAGGGAGGAGGAGGGAGGGAGAAGGGAGCATTTGTGGCTTGAGGGATCTTCAGGGTAGACAGGTACGCACAGGAAATGGGTTTCTGGACTCCCTCGCCCCCCTGGCTGTGTGACTGGCCGTGCCTGCTCCTCGTGTGCCAAATGGGAACCGGAACCCCAGCTGCATGTTCCTTTTGGAATGCGGCTGGCTGCGGCAGGCAAGGGCTCCGAACTTTTGTTGCTGCTAAAGATTCATAGGAATGTTGGACAAGCAATGCACTGTGCCCAGAGCAGAGAGCTGGAGCGGCCTTGGAGGGGCCTCGAAGCCCTGCTGGGGACTCTCCAGGCTGGCCTGCTAGGAACTCAGCTTGACCTGGTGAGAAAGACCACACCACACGCCCCTTCCTTCCCCGGAGGCCTGAGGACGGGAGATGGGTGAGACAGGACAGCGGGCCTCCCCTGGCATGAAGCAGGTGCCGGCCCAGGGCAGCCCCTGGCCTGCCTCTTGCTGCTCAGCCCTGGGGAGGGAGGCTCATGCTCAGTGGCAGTTCCAGAGCCAATGGGCACTAGGGTGGGAGCTGGGGGCTGGCACCGATCACAGCTCCAGAGCCAACTGCTCATTAATTCACCCCCCACATTCACTTCAAAATAACTCATTCAGCCTGGGAGAGCTGCTGGCAGCCTGCCAGGGAAGGCTCCAGAGGAGGGGCTCACAGAGCCTTCTCATAGGCGGCCCCCCACACTGCAGGCAGGGACCCCGACAGGAGGACAAGAGATGTCCCCGTTCTGAGGAATGTGCCCCTTCCTCAGCATGGGGACTTCCCCACTATGGCTCTGCCATGGACCGGTGAGGAAACTGAGGCTCCAAGGGGACAGGGATGACCCAGCAAATCAGACGGGGGCTGCTCTGCAGTGGGCATGGAGGAGGGACACTTAGAGAGGCTGAAAAGCAGGGGCAGAGAGAGCTCCTCTTGGGGTTCCATGGGCCTTCCACCACGAGGACGCCGCCAGCACTCTGCAATCCAGCCAGACAGGCCCAAGGCTGAGCTGAGGAGGGACTGCAGGCTTTAGGATGAGGCTGCCTCCAATGCTAGAAGAGAGTGCTGGGACCTGAGGCCTGGATTCTGAGGCACACATCTGTCCGCCGGGGGTGGGGGAGGGGCTTGGGCCACCATGTCCAGTGCTAGAGGCTTCTGTCCCTCAGAGAGCTTGGCCACAGCCAGGCCTCTAATAGAATGGTGTCCATGTCTTCCTCCTCCCACTAGGCCTGGGGACAGCCTGGAAATGGCCGGGCTCAGGACTTACTGGTCAAGGTGGAGCTCTGGCCGAAGCAGGATGCAGCCACTGCCCTCCAGGCCCTTTCTGATTCTTCCCATCAGCTGCTAAGCAGGGGAATGGCCCAGGTGCACTGGGGGAAGTGGGTGTGTATGTGTATGTGTGGGCATCACTCAGAGAAGGCCACAGAACACCCAGAAAGCAGGAGCTCTGCCCCACATGTCGGGTACAGGGCTGAACTCACTGCCTTCCCCATCTGCTCCTCCCTCCCACCTCAGAGAATGAGCCCCCATCAACCACCCGGGTTCCCACAGCAGACACTTGCTGCCTCCTCCCACCCACCCCCCACATCCAAACCACCACCCAGCCCTGCCCAAGCCCCTCCGAACTTGGAATCCATCCACTCCTCACCCCCAGCCCACCAGAATCCAGGCCACCACCATCACCCCTTGGGACTGCTGCCAGGTCCTTGTCACGTTTCCCTGCTCGGCATATCCCCTGCTAGTGCACACACACACATACACACACCCACACCCACATACATGCATGTATACACATCCACACACCCACACCCACATATGCACACATTTATACACATATACCTACACACATACACACAGACATATACATGTGCATACACAATCTATACACACAGCTATATACATACACATATAGCTACCTATACGCACAGCTATATACATACACACACATACACAATACACACACATACACATACACACATATATACACACATACACAGATGCATGCAATGCACACACACATATACAAACACACAAATATACAAACACCTACATACATACACACAAACATATACACATATACACATATACACATTTGCATATGTACAATACATACACATATAACACATATACACAGACATATGCATGTGCACACACACATCTATACACACACCTATATACATACACATATCCACAAACACAAACACATACATATATACACACATACATAAACACAATATACACACATAACCACATATACACACACACGTACACATACACACATATACACCACCATATATACACATATGCACACAAACACACACATACACATAGATACATACAAATGTACAAACATATATTAACACACACATGTGCACAAACATACAAACACATGCCTGCACACACATATTTTCACACAAACATACATGCACATGCATGCACGCACACATGCATGCCCCACTGGCTGTCAAAGGGGTCTTTCCAGAACTCCAGCGTGACCAGGTTACACCCCCATTGCTCACTGTAACCTGCCTTTGAGGCCACTGAGCCTGGGCCTGCTCATCTTACTGAGAATCTGGGAAGCAGAGAGATTTTAAACAGAGGCTGGGCTTATTATAAATGCATAAATAAATATAAATTAATGCTGTGTATAGAAACTTGTACAAATCTAAATCATTAAATCAAACGCAGGTTTGGGGGTCAGCAGATTTGGGTCTGAATCCTGGGGGCCATTTCTTGGGTGACTGTGTGACCTTGGATGAGTCACACCACCTCCCCAAACCCTTTCCTCATCTGGGACATAAGGTTGCTAAGGGCCTTCTGCATTAGACTTCAGGAGGTGCCTGTACCATGCTGTCCAGTTGGCCTGGCGAGCTCACTTGTCTTTCAGCACCGCCCTGGATGCCACGGCCTCGCTGGGCCTCTAGCTGCCCTCCCTCTGGGCCCCCACGACCCCTCAGTGCCCTGCTAGACTCTGTCTCTGTCCTTTCTGCCTACCTGTGAATGTCTCACGAACAGGACCTGGAACAGAGGCTAATTATGTTAGATGAATGAGTGAATGAATGACTGAAGTGTGAATCCCTGTAGGTGGACGTGTAGGGACATGGTCACGTGTTGACACCACACCACATACATGCACACAACACACACACACAAAACACATAGGTGCACACACACCACACCACACATACACATGTAACACATATGCACACACACACCACACATAGCTATATGCCACACCACACAAACACCACACACACACAACACACATGCACAGACATGCCACACACAGACACACACACCACACATACCACACATAGATATACGCCACACACACAACACACAGATACACCACATCACATACACTCACACAACACACATAATGCACATGCACACACACACACCACACATACCACACATAGACACACAGCACACCACAGACATAGCATACACAACACACATGCACACAGACACACCACACACACATACACCACACATATACACCACACACAACACACATGCACACACACAGAGACACACACACTACACATACTACACATAGATATACACACCACACCACACACATGCACATACACAACACACATGCACACACACACCACACATACCACACATAGATATACACCACACCACACACACACAAACACACATGCACACACACCACACATACCACACAGATATGCACCAAACCACACACATGCATATATACAACACACTTGTACACACACCACACAGACATACCATACACAGACACACACACCACACATACTACACATAGGGCACATCACACACAACACACACAGACACACCACAACACACACACAAAACACACATGCATGCACACACCACACACCACACACAGACACACCACACTCATGGATATACACTATACAGAGACACCACACACACAGATATAGACCATACATCACACACCACACACGCACCAACACACGCCACACACACACCACACCATGTACACAGTTCCATCCCACACCCCCGCCACTCACTCAGCGACCTCTTCGCCCTCTGTGGTCTGGGAAGGGTGCGGGTCAGCAGGGCGCCCCTGGGCTGCTCATCTCCACTCAGGTGTTGTGCCCCTCGGGCACAGCCGGCCTTAGCCTGAACCTAAGAAGAAAGGGCAGAGCCGCTTTTTGAGCTCAGGAGGCTGTGGGTCCTGCCAGCAGCGCCCAGCCCCGAGGCAGCGGCTGGGCCTGAGTGAGACCCTTGGGCCTGCAGGAGACATCCCAGAAGTGCACTGGGGCTGGCCAGGCAGGGGCCTGCGGGGTGGCGGCCCGGAAGCCGGCAGCCAGCAGCCAGCAGCCAGCAGTGCCGCCAAACGCCCACTTGTACCAGCCGCTGGTTTTCAGGGACTGCTCACAAGCCAGCGGGCATACTGGGCCCAGACGGCCCTAGGGTGTCCTGCCAGGGAGAGGCGTCCTCTGTGAGGGCGGCCTGGGAGGGGCAGGGCGGGCAGGGTCATCTGACACCTCGCATTCCTTCCAGGCAAGGACACCAGGCTGGCGGCCAGGGCCACCCCCAACTCGCAGTGTGGCCTGAGACGCGCCGCAGACTTCTGTACAATGGGGCGGGGAGGTGGGGGTGGCGGGGCCAGGTAGAGGGTCTAGTGCCGCAGCTGAGCTGACCACCCCTTGTCGGGGATTCCGGTCCCCTGGTGCGGGGCGGCGTGCAAAGGGACCGCGGCCACAAGAGGGCGTCTGAGCTTCAACCAGCAGGGAGCCGCGGCCAGGAGGCCTCCAGGTGGAGTTCAGGGGCTGGGAGTGGGTCGGGTTGAGCTGGAGCTGAATCTTGCGGGAGGGGGCAGACTACTGCGTGCGCCCCGGCCACTCTTTATCTCTTTTCATCTGATGGCAGCACATACTGAGTACACATATGAATGAATGAAGTGAAGGAGGTATTATTATTAATCAGTATTTTACAAGTAAGGAGGCAGCTCTGTGCCTACAGGGATTTTCCCAGGTCACACAGCTGGTAGGCATGGAGCCAGTGATGCCCCTGGTTCTGTCTGCCACAGAGCTTTGGAGAAAGCACCAGAACCAACCTGTGGCATTACCAGCACCCAAGTGCTCAGAGCAGGAACAAAATCCTGGTCCTGGGCCCCTCCAGGGACCCCCTCTGCCACAGAGACCAGGCCTCTCTGGTCAGCACTGAGTGATAGTAATCATTAACAAGAAGGAACCCACTGCCACGGCACTTTACACGCTCATGAAGCATCACTGGCCCCTGGGTTACAGAGAAGGAAGAAAAGAACTTGCCAGAGACCGCACAACTTCTGGTTGGAACACTCTGGCCCCGGGAATCCACACTCCCCCTGCCATGCTTCATCTCCGGGAGACTGTTTTCCGGGAAGGAGCTCCCAGCCACGTCTCTCCAACTGTTCATCCAATGCAGTTTTCTCGCCTGCTCGGCAGTGGCAGAGGTAAATGACAACATAGCCCAGCCCCATAGACTTCACCCAGAGAAGTCAGACCAGACAGCAGGGGACTCATTCAGGGCAGCTCGGGTCATTAAGGGCCCTGTGAATACAGAATCCTGATCCATGACACAATTCCATCACCCATTCCAGATTCCCATCAAGAAGCCAAAAATATAAAAACCCTTTGAGCTGCGAGCCAGGACACCCTGCCACCACTTTGGGGCAAGAACCCCTCATCCTCAGCCCCACTTTCCCTCTCCCCATCCCTTAGCCACCTCCCCCACTTCCCCTCACCTCCCTCCATACCTCCACACTCCCCAGGACCTGAGGCCTGACTCAGCCTTCTCCACCAGCACCTGCCTTCATCCTGAGAGTTCCCCAGACCCCTGACGACCCGGCCAACCTCCTGCTTCTCCCTGATCACCAACAACCCTCTCTTCCTCTTTTGTACTTGGCCCAGCCAACCCCACACATGCCATGGCCTGGGTGTCCTCACTCAGAACTGCCTCCCACCCCATATATCCTCCCAACCCTGTATTGGCCTCTATCCACGGCCCTCCTTCACTCAGCCCTCCTTCACTCTCTGACCTCATCACAGCACCTTTCTTCTCCTGGGGGCACTTCCCTTCCTGTCCAACCTGGACCCCAAGGGGCCTTTCTGTAGCCATAGTCTTGGCCACCCACCCTGCAAAAGTCTCCCCACCACTCTGCAAAGATGCAACCATGGGATAAACCAGCTGGCCGAGGAGCCCATCTGTGTCCTGAACCCTGGACTCCACCCTTCCTTCCTCCCATCTAACCCCCTTCTTCACCTTCTCTTTCCCTGCATCAAGAAACATGCTCTAGCCTGGGCAACAAAACGAGACTTCATCTCGACTAAAAATCAAAAACATGAGCCAGGCGCGGTAGCACATGCCTATAGTCCCAGTTGCCTGAAGTACCAGCTACTCGGGAGGCTGAGGCAGGAGGATCGCTTGATCCCAGGAGATCGAGGCTGCAGTGAGCCAAGAAGGCACCACTGCACCTCAGCCTGACTGACAGAGGCACTCTCAGAACTTTGGGAGGCTGAGGTGGGTGGGATCGAGACCAGCCTGGCTGACATGGTGAAGCCCATCTCTACTAAAAATACAAAAATTAGCTGGGCATGGTGGTGGGTACCTGTAATCCCAGCTACTTGGGAAGCTGAGGCAGGAGAGTCACTTGAACCCAGAGGCAGAGGTTGCAGTGAGCTGAGATGGCACCACTGCATTCCAGCCTGGGCAACAGAGTGAGACTCCCCATCTCAAAAAACAAACAAGAGGGGGGGAAAAAAAAAAAAAAAAAACCCTCCCATAGCCCTACACTTGGCTCCAACCAGGACCTAGCTTTCTTCCCCCTACCCAGTAAAACATATTCCAGGGTCACCTTTACGGCCAGTCTCACTCTTGCACCTGCCGTCTGCTTCCCAGGCCTGGTGCTGTCCACCCCGTATTCCACCAGAACGGTTCTTACTGAGTCACTCAACACACTATTGTTAAATACAGGGAGTGCTTTTCCATTCTCACCCTGACCAAGAGGCAGACAGCCTGACAACAACCCTGTGAAGGATGTACTGTGATTGATTATCCCCATTTTGCAGAAGGGATACTGAAACACAAAGAGGGTAACTGATTTGCTCAAAGTGAAATAGCAGGTAAGCCTCAGAGCTTACCAGCCTCCCTCCCCTGAATATCCCACAAGAACCTCAGACTTGCCACAACCAAAATGAGCTCACTGATTCTGCCCTGACCTTGTTATTCCTGGCCAAGCTGGGCTCTGGATCAGACAATTAGTAGCAGCTGGACCCTGGGCGATTGTATTTAATGCCTGTGAAGTGCTTAGCACAGAGCTCAACACAGAAATGCTCGATGAAGGCCAGCTTCTATGTGTTGCTATGACACACACATCTATACACACACATATACACAAACATGTACACAGATGCATGCATGTACACATACAAAGACAACCCAGGGCCTGGCCACTCAGCACACTGGCCTTTTTATACTTTATCAATCATAGCAGCATCGATTTATAGCCCTGTGTGTTTGACATGAATGCACTATTTTTCAAAAGCCAAAATAAAACTCCTAGAAGCTGTAAAAACCCAGGAGTTTGGAAGATTCCCTGCAGGGTCAATTAGGGTGAATTAGAACCTACAGATGTGAATCTACCCAACCACATAATGGCAACTTGGGCAGTGCACCTCGGAATGCTAATGAAGGCGGCTGCTGATGGGGAGACAGCCAGCCTGGCCTTCCCTCAGGCCTGCGGGGAGGGGGCAGGACCTTGCCCACCCCTGGGCTGTGTGATCAGGACAAAGCTGGGTCCCACTCTGAGCAGCAGTTTCTTCCTCTGGAGATGGGACTACTATGTACTACTCAGGAGGGGTAAGTTCAAGTCCTTAAGTGAGGACTTAAAATTCTGTGTGCCCCCTTTTTCATCCCTCAGGCAAAGATCTCAGGACTTGCAATAGTGGTTACAGGAAAAATGTAAAAGTCACCAACAGCTATGTATGACTGTCTCCATAAGACAGAGTCATGCTCCCCTTCCACCGATGGAACTCAAGAGTCCTTGCTTTGGACAAGGGAGAGTGCAGGAAGCTGAATCCAGTCTCAGGTATCGCACTGGGGATGGTTACAACTTTCCTCATTCTATAGATGGAGACTGATCCCTGACTCCAAACACCTGGGATTGTAACCTCTCCACACATGTGACCCAGGCCCAGCCTTGCCCACCTCCCTACATGGTGAGGCCACAGCCCTGCCCATGGCCCTGCCTGCTCCCTCAGTGCCAGCCTGCCTAGGAAAGAACACAGATCTTGGATCCAGAAAACCCAACTCCGCACGTACAGCTGAGCAAGCAGGAAGAAGCCTGCCGCTCTCTCTGAGCCTCATTTTTCCTGTCTATGAGATGAGGATGATAACTCAGGTAAAACACACACACAGTGCCCGGCACAGAGTACGTGCCCAACCAAGGTTAGAAGTTTAAAATCCTCACAAGCCCTTCATGAGATAGGATCTATTACCCCCCACTCTGCAGATAAGTAAACTGAGACTCAGAGAGGTTTAGCAACTTGCCCAAGGTCACAGAGCTAAGCAGCAGGAGGAGCAGGAGCTGGGGCTCAAACCTGGTCGGCTCGTCTCCAAAGGCTCAGGATGGAAGAGGAGTAGGCAGGGCCCCAATCCCGTAGGCAAGAAAAGGAAGAGGGAGGGGTAGAGAGGTGAAGGAGGAGAGAAAACAGAACGGAGGGCTGTCATTGGCAGATGATGCCCCGGGACAGGTGAGGCCAGGTGCACACAACCGCCTTAAGCAGAGGTCCAAAGCCAACAGGCGCCAGTGAGGGCAGTGTCGGGCTGGCGGTGGGCGCCCTCGCCCTCGCTCTCTTCTCCAGTGAACTTGCCAGCTCAGCCTGTGCCACCAGCATCCCAATGAGGTTCTACAGGCAGGAGTCTGGGGTGGCACTCCCACATGACAGGACTCAACAGGTCCTCCCCGTGCTAGGAACAGAGCCAGGGTTCTGCCCTTCTCCCCTGGTGGCCAAGTGCCCCCAGGAGCTCTGTTTGGGGCCACAAGGGCAGGAGGTGGGCCTGAGCCCTGAGCAGCCAACAGCCTGAGATGGCCTCCAACCAACCCCGGAGACCTGGGGCACCTGGAGGGTGGGTGGGGCCCCCCTACAGCTGGCTCCCTGCAGTCGCCTGCGGTCCCCGCCCATTTCTGACAGCTGGGAATTCCTTGGGCATGACAAAGTTGGCCAGGCAGGGGGCTGGGAACCTGACCTGGCAGCCTAGGCAGGGCTCCGGTTACAGCTCTGGCTGCAAGCTATCTGTGAGGCCATGGGCACGTCACTTCCCCTCCCTGGGACTCAGCCTCGCCATGGCCAGCGGTGGCAGTGCTGGCCTAGCTAAAATGACTTTCCAACGCAGGGAATCTCAGAATCTGGAATCACAGAAGCCAGGGATTGGAAGGAACCTTGAGCTGTGATCTCCTAATACTGGTTTGCAGCTGACAGTGTCAGAATTACCATGGGAATGTGTGAAAATGCAGATCTAGGGGATCCCCCTACCCCCTGCAGAAGAGTAGGCTGTGGACCCAGGCACCTGCAGATTTGACAAGCATCCCAGATCCACACCCTCAGAGGGCTTCTTGCCACTTCTGCAGAGGGGAGGCTCTTCCAGAGATGGGATGCCCCAGGATCCCTGAGCCGCCCCAAATCTTTGCGGCTCCATCCCCTGGGGCTCCTCAGAAGCCTAGAGCCGGGTTCCAGCTTTCACTCCCACCAGCAGACTTTCCGTAGAATTCTCTGCCACCACCTCTCTGTCTAGGTCCTCTCCACCCGGGCCACAACTACTGGCCATTCCCACTTTCCCTCCCACCCAAAGCAGAAGACTAGGTTTTTGTGTTTTCTTCTTTTCTAATTGAGGTAAGATTTGCATACAGTAAGGGGCACTATTTTGAAGTGAACAGCTTGATGTGTTTCTACCTCTGAACCTCTGTGTCACTACCACCCAGGCTAAGCTCTAGACCGTTTCCCTCACCCCAGGGAGCTGCCATCAAGAACCCCTGCCTTGCCTCCCACACTGTTCTGAGTCCATCACCATGGATGGGATGTGAGACGCCTGTTTCTGGAGTGATCTGTGCTTTCAGCCCCTGGAATGCAGGCTCCGTGAGGACAGGCTGTCCTATTCCTTGCATGCCTGGCACCAGGCAGGGGCTAGGAAAGCTGTGCCCCCTCTAATGGCTCCCACTGGCTCCTAGACGCTTCCCTTCCCCTTTCTCCCTCACACAGCTCAGACACACCCACTGACTCCAGCCACGCCCATATCCAAGCTCACACCTACCGTTACCCCATGCATTTCCTCCAGTGGTGCTTCCCACTTAGGATGGGGTGGCCCCTAGCTCCTACCCACTGTGGCCTCCCTCACCCCAGAACACTGCACTCATAGTGCTTTGTCTCCTACGCCAGTCTCACAATACCTCACACATGCTGGGCTTGACAATTGCACTGCCATCCAGTAGTCCTACCATACACCCTCATACTCACACGTGTGACCATGGGAGAGTCACTGTCCCTCTCTGGATCTCAGTTTCCCCATCTGTAAAGTGACACAAGTAGGCTAAGTGGATTCTGTGAGCTCCTTTGGCTCTCATAATAGCAAGTGTAAATACATATTTGTTAGACAGATAAATAGCCCCAAAGAATGGGTCATCACTGATGGTGGGATTATAGTATCTGCTGGAGGCCTTTAGAGGCAGAATTCCAAGTGTGGTGTCAAGAGTGCTGGCTGTGGAGCTGACTGCCTGGGTTAAAACCCTGGGTCTCAACTTTCCCATCTGTAAGATGGGGGTAATAGTGGGGCAGGGTGTTGATAAAATAGGAGAGTGCATAGAAGCAGTTGCGGTGCATAGAAGCCTGGCACTCACTTAGTGCTCAGTAGAGTTTAGCTCCTACTGGTATTCCCAGGGCTCAGCAAGGCCCTGGAGTCCACACCCGTCTGGGACCAGAGGGCAGACCAAAATGTGGCAGCAGTTTCTGCCGAATGCCACCAGAGGGCACCATGATGCAGCCAAGTGCACCAAGGCCTCCCTGACTCATTCCAGGAAGACTGCTCCTGAGGGAGAAGTGCAGTGCCAGCCAGAGGCTGCGGGCCAGGAGAGCAAGGACAAGCCTCCATCCTCCAAAAGGGCTTCCACCAGCACAGCCTTTTCTCCAGAAGATGCCCCACACCACCTTGGCCTGACATTCTGTCCATTTCTATCACAGCCTGTGATCCACAACAGCCTAGAGAACACCAACACTTCCTACCAAAGCCATTAGACCCATTTCACAGATGGGAAAACTGAGGCCCAAGAGAAGGCAAGGCCAGCCCAGGTCATGAGTGAATTTTTGTCTCCCTGTTCAGGCTGGCTTCCCTGCACACCCCCTAAGCATCCATGGTGTGACTCCCAGCTGAGGCTGGGGCACCAGCACCTACGCTGCCTCCCCGGCTCCCTGAAGGCTGCAGGAGACAGGGAAAGCCACAAGTGTGATGGTGGGGAGGCGTCACCGTAAGGGATGGAGAGAGCCCGGGAGGTGGGGGGGCAGAGAGAGGCAGAGCAAAGCAACACGGGAAACAGCGCTGGGGCACGAGAGAGATGTGGGAGAGACATTCGGAAGAGACGGATGGGACAGGAAGAGAGACAGACGGGACAGACAGAGAAACCAAACCCTGAGGGAGAACTGGGGGAGCGAGGGCTGCCGCAGGAGGCAGAGGAAGGGAGAGGGGAGAGCTCCCAGATGCAGGGAGCGCACTAGGAAGAGAGACAGGGACAGACACAGAGAGACTGCTGGGAGGGGAAGAGGAAAATCCCTCCCCTCTCAGTCCCACAGCCCCCTACACCCCAGAAACTTCACCCTTGGCTGGAGGAGTCCCGTCCTGGGGGCTAAGCCCAGGCTTAGCACTCGCCCTCTGCTCCACCCCCACCCAGCAGGTTCCTGGGCCAGACACCTCCTCCTGGGGATGGCAGTGGAGCCCGGCTCCCTGGAGCACCTGGGGCAGACAGGCAGAGTCCCCAAGGCCATGTTGCTAGGAGATGCAGCCCTAGGGCCCCAGCTTATCTCCTGAGCCTCTTCCAGGGCAGGGCTTGGGACTCACCTGGGACCCCAACCTCCCTGAGCTCCCGCCCCACTCAGGCCTGGTGGGCCCCTGCTGGGCATCCTACAGGCCCCTGTGCAGTGAAGAGGCACCCTCCATCCTTCTCCCTAGCCTCCAAAGGCAGAGGGAACGATACTTGATGAGTGCCCGTGGTTTGCCAGGCCTCACCAGCTCCCAGCACCCTGTCTGGTCCTGTCCCAGCCACTGGACCTGGTGTGCTCTTGACAGATACTAAAGCCCAGAGAGGCTGGTTTAAATTTCCACCTGCCTTTTACCAGCTGTGTGACCTTGGGCAAGTCACTTACCTCCTCTTCCCCCTCATCTAATGATGAGATCAAAAACCTCATCTTTAAACAGGGACAGTATTGGCTTCATAGGAGGAGAAGCCACAGTGGGGAGAGGGGACAGGAAAGGCTGGTTTCTATCTCTGTTCCTGTCCCTGAGCCTGCAGGGCTGCTGCTGGGGGCACCTCCCAGCACCTCCCCAGTCAGCCCTGTCCTGGCCCTGCTTTGAGCCCAGTGATTCACAGCAGCCTCTAGGGAAGGGGCTGCCCTGACCTCTCCCCAAGGCACTTGGACAGACACAATGAGGGATAAACCCTGGGGCACAGGCAAAGCCACACCCATGTCCCTGTGTGCTGTGTTAGGGACTCGGGTAAGAGCAACTTACCTCCCAGGTCCTGTTTTAAGCACCTTAGCAAACCCACAGGGGCACCTAGTGCAGGTGTGACCATTATCCCCATAAATGGATGCTCAGAGCTATGCGTCTGCCCAAGCTCCCCAGCTAGGAATAGAGGGGCTCTGGTGCTTGGACCCCGGCTGATAGCTTCAAGAGCCCCAGCCCTTAACCTCCAGGCCTCAGTACCTGGAAAACCCAGAGGGTCTCACAGGGAGAAGCAGGAAGGTGGAGGCTGGGCCAGGGCTCCTCCCCGACGCTCCCACCCCAGCTCTAGTGCCTGGCTTGGACATGGCAGGTGAGAGGCCTGGAAGGCAGCGGGAGGGCCAGTCCAAGGCCAGACTCAAGCTTGATTTATTGTTTGCACCGCCTTTAGGCTGGGTCGTAAATTTCAGGCTGCAGCACCGGCCAGGCCCCTGGCAGGCCGCAGGGGACAGCTCCTGGAAGCCTCAGAGTGCGCCATCCAAGGGGAGAGACTTCCCTCACCCTGCCCCGGAGCAGTCTTTTGGGGGAGACCCAAGAACTGCCCCTGGCATCACCAGGATACTCTGGAGCTCAAGGACCTGTGGCCATTCAGAGGGTATCCAGCCCCGAGCCCCTTACCCAGGCCCACTCCATGCCTTCACTCCACTTTCTCATCCCCCCTAGCCTCAGCAGGGGTAGCAGATGCAGTGTGGCTGGGATGGGGGTGGCTGCTGTTGGCAGCTGTGCCCAGGCCACTGCAACCTGTATGTCTGTCCAGCCATGCCCATGGCTATATGGAGATGGATGCCTGAGGTCAAGGCCTGCCTTGTCCTGCTCCAGCCCTGTGAAGCCTGCAAGTCCCCTGACCTTTCACTTAAAAATTTAACAAGATGGAAGTGGCCAGCATTCACCAGGCACTCAGAAGCGGCCCTCCACAGATGCCAGCTCCCTTCCTCCTTCCTGCAGGGCCACCAGGCACCCAGCCAGCCTGATCTTCGTTCTCTTCATGAGACACCAGGCCTTTGGCTAGAAGCTCCCTGACTGGGTCCAGGGAGCTGAAAGGAGAGAGAAGCAGAGGGCAGGTGATGTGCCAACCTGGGGGGTGGGCACTGGATAACCATATGTCCAAGCAGTTCCATGCCAGGTGTGTAATATCTCTTTCTACCAGCATCAGCCCCCTCCTGCTCCTGGGACTGCAGCCCTTTGGGGTCTCCTGGATTCACCTTCCATCCCTCCATGCGGCACACCCGCCACCCTCCAAAATGAGTTTAGATTCTGGCTCAGGCCCTTTCTAGCATCGTGAGACATTGTGCAAATCACAGGCTGTGCGTGTCATTGATGTAAGACTGAAAGAGCATCTGAGGTGCAGTTATGACCTGGGAACATGTGAGGCCTTGGGTCTCAAACTGCGTGAGAGACTGGGATAGCGGGGGAGGGCATGACCTGGCCAGTGTGTACGTGTGTGTGTGCGCACGCACACATGCATGTGAGTATGCACAGGTGTGCAGGGCATGTGCATGTGTGCTCACATGTGTCTGTGTACATGTATGCTGTGTGCTGTGTCACATGCATATGTGCTTGCATATGCACTCGTGCATGTGTGTGCAGTATGTATGCATGCGTGTATCCTTGAGAGTACACCCATATGCGCACTGCATACATGTGTGTTTATGTGTTCTTGTGTGTAGTTGTGTGTGTATTTTTATGCATGTGCATGAATGTGGGGGTGCAGCAGATCTCCCTGGCGCCTCTGAATCCCTCCTCCCTTTGATTCCTTCCTCCTCCTCCCTCTGTCCCTCTTAGCCAGGTATGTAGACAGCCCGGTCTGGAGGCAAGGGTGAGTGGGAGATGATCACACTGCGCCACTCACAAGGACCCTCTAATCCTCTTAGCTCCCACTTAACCCCACAGCCCCCTGGTGGGAGCAGCCCCTGCCTGCTCTCAGCTGGCCTGGGGCACCGCCCGCAGAGCGGTGGCTAATGGGCATCCAAGCCATCCTCCAACCGGTTCATTAGCAACAATGAACTCCGAAGCCTCGTGGGGGTTGGGAGGGTCACTTCTCAACCACTAAGACCCTTTCTTATCCATTATCTCTTGTGATCCTGACAACTCTGTGGAAGGGATTTTAATGTCCTTTTGACAGTGAAGGGCACTGAGGCTGAGAGAGAGAAAGAGGCTTCCTTGAGGTCACACAGCAGGACAGTGCCAGAGTTGGCTTAGCTCGGGCCTCTCCCACACCTGAGGCCACAGGGAACAGGAAATGCATTGGGATACTCCCCAGGGGAGGCCCACGATCTTAGGGTTCTGACATTTTGGGGTCTCCTCTCCACCAGAGCTCTGGGGCCCCAAATTCCCATGCAATCCCCTTTCCCTGCCCCCTGCCTCCACCCACACCCGAGTTTCCTGGCAGCAGCCTCCCAAAAGACCTGCCTCATCTCTGTCCTTTGCAAGGTCTGCCTGTTCATCCTGTAGGGCCAAGGGTCCTGCTCAGGGCCATCTCGGTGACAGTCCAGCCCGCATGCCACTCCCCATGTTTTCCTTTCCAGAGCCACGTGGGCTTATTTGGTATGCAGCAGGCAGACTGAGGTTGGCCTGGTGGCGGGGCAAGCCCAGACTGGCCCTGGCCTCTCTGCATCAGCCCCCTGGCCCTGCTCCAACTCGCTCAGGGCACCCTTGAAGGCCCACTGCCCCAACTCCCCGCTCCTGGCCAACTCTGCACACTGGAGTCCCTGTGCTTGGAACACTCTTCCCACCCTGTCACCCAAACTCTTTGCCTGCCTGACTTCTTCAGGTCTAGACCTAAATGTCACTGCCTCAGAGAACATTCCCCAACTACCTCATCTAAACGAAGCGTCTTTGTTATTCTCCTACAGGCATGTTTCACAATTTGTACATACATATCTCTTTATGTCTTTGTTGGTCTACCCTACTTGATGGTAAGTTTCATGCATGAAGTCAAGGGACATGTATGTCCAACATGGGTCCTGGAGATGCCAGACACATAGGAGGTTTTTGGTAAAAACCTTGTTGAATAAATAAAGGGTGGAGAGATGAACCAGCAAGATGTGCCCCCTCCACACCTGCACAGCCGAAGAGCTGAGTGGCGGGGACGGTGGGAGATGCTGCCCAGGTCAGGCGGAAGCAGCCCTGGCTTGTTGCTCATACTCCAGGGACAGGCTAGGGAAGAGGTTCCCCTCCCCAGCCAGCTCTCAGAGAAGTTGGCCAGTCCCTCAGCCTCCCAACTGAGCAGGGGCTGAATCAGCCTCCTGAGGGCCTCTCCTTGTTTCTCTTTCCTTTTCTTTTCTTTCCTTTTCTTTTCTTTTCTTTTCTTTTCTTTTCTTTTCTTTTCTTTTCTTTTCTTTTCTTTTCTTTTCTTTTCTTTCCTTTCCTTCCTTTTGACGGTGTCTTGCTCTGTGACCCAGGCTGGAGTTCAGTGGCACGATCTCAGCTCAGTGAAACCTCTGCCTCCCAGGTTCAAGTGATTCTCCTGCTTCAACCTCCTGAGTAGCTGGGACTACAGGTGCACACCACCATGCCAGGCAATTTTTTGTATTTTTAGTAGAGACAGGGTTTCACCATGTTGGCCAGGCTGGTCTCAAACTCCTGACCTCAAATGATCTGCCCGCCTAAGCCTCCCAAATTGCTGGGATTACACGCATGAGCCACCACACCTGGCCTGGGCCTCTTCTTCTAGGCCTTCCAGGAAAGACAATCCCGGTCCCCCAAGCCTATGTAGACTCCACCATGTAGCCCTGGTCATGGCCCAAACTTGCTACATGGCCCTGAGTGAGTCCCCACCCATCTCTGGGTCTTGGCTTCCTCATCCAAAAAACAAAAGAGTTGAAGAAGATGGCCTCTGTCGTAGTAGCAGCTTCCAAGAAGTCCCCAGTGCTTGTCATCTCCTGGTAGTTGCATCCCTGTGTCGTCATTGAACAGAGCTGATCTTTGCACACAATGGGATATTATGAAAGTGGCAGAGTGTGGCTTCCTAGGCTAGGTCACAAAAGGACAGTGAGGCTTCCGTCTCACTCATCCTTAAATCACTTTCTCTGGGGGAAGACAGTTGCCATGTTGTGAGGAGACTCAAGCAGCCCAGTGGAAAGGAAATGAGGCTTCTTGCCAGCAAGTAGCTCCAGCCTGAAGGCGTGTGATGAGTCACCTTCGAAGCAGATGCTTTCACCCAGGTGAACCTGCAGATGACTGCAGCCCCAAGCCCATATCTTATCTCCACCCATCCTCCACACTGGCTGCTGGAGGGAGGACTTTCTAAACTATAGATCTGGGCTGGGTGCAGTGGCTCACACCTGTAATCCCAGAAATCCCAGCACTTTGAGAGGCTGAGGCAGGCAGATTGCCTCAGCCCAGGAGTTCAAGACCAGTCTGGGCAACGTGGTGAAACTCTATCTCTACAAAAAAAAAAAAAAAAAATTAGTGGGGCATGGTGGCACACACCTGTAGTCCCAGCTACTCAGGAGGCTGAGTCAGGAGAATCACTTGAGCCCTGGAGACTGAGGCTGCAGTGAGCCGAGATCGTGCCACTACACTCCAGCCTGAGCAACAGAGTGTCTCAAAAAAATAAAAATTAAAATTAAACAAAGATCTGATCATGTTGCTCCTGCTCCAGAGCCTTCCATGGCTCCCTTGTTGCCTACAGAATAAGGTCCAAACCCCTTGGACTGTCATTTAAGACCTTTTATCATTGCCCCCAGTCACCTCTCCAGCCTGATCTCTAGTTTTTCTTTGTCTCAACTCTAATACCCCACTAAGATTGAACCACCTCTAATCTCTGAACACAAGAGAGTTTCATGCCTCTGTGCCTTTGCTCACACTGTTCTCTCTACTGAATATTCTTCCCCTTCTTTGCCCAGAAAACTCCTACCAATATGTCAAGACCAGCCATTCTGATCCACCACGCAGAGCTAGTATCTCTCTTGGCCCCATTGCATCTTGTTGGATCGCACTGATCGGTTTATATGCCTTGTCCCCCACTAGACTGACAGCTCAAAAGCAGGATGTGTCTTTCTCTGTATCACCAGCGCCTTACTCAGTGGCCAGCATACAAAGCCCATACAAGTTCTTAAAATGGAAGACCTTTAGGTTGACCTTTAAAGTCAACGCATTTAAAACCCACTTTGAATGGATATATTGCTAAAAGGTATTATAGACTCCCCTGCTTTTTCTAAACAGTACATGGGACATGACTTAACCTTGCCTGATTGTATGATTTGTGTCAATACAGATGCTGAGTTTTTGTGAAGGAGCCTTGGAGATCATCCAGTAGGGGAGGGATCTCAAGGCTACAGAGATCAGGTAACTTCCTAGGAAAGCAGCTCATGGGATGAACTTTAATTAATGTCTGGGCTACAGTAAGGGATGCTCCCTACTTTACTGAAGGGCTTAGAGCCCTTGCCTTGCCCCTGGAGTAAATGGCCTTGAAGTCTGTGTTCTTTCAGTCTTTCCAAGTTTTTATGATCTATCTGTCTCAGCTTGTCACTGCGCCATGTGTTGGCTCCCACTTTATCCTTCTAATTATTATTCCTGACCCACTGGAGGCAGGAACACCAGATAACCGAGTTCATGGAGCCATGTGGAAAGGAAGGGTTATGATTCCAGACTTAGATCTGGGAGTGCCTTTCCCATGGGGAGTGTGACATAAGCTCTAGCCCAGGGGCTCTGCATGTCCTCCCATTCTCTGCTATACTCCAGGTATGAGAGGTGCAGGGAAGAGTACCACTGTAGGGGTGGGGACGCAGGAGTCGCTCAGGCTCCTTACGGATGGGGGCAAGAGGGAGAGCAGTGAACTAAGACATGTGGATTCAAGTCCTTCCACTATTAGTTGCAAGTCAAGGAACAGCTCAACTAATCCCTCTGGTTTCAGTCCCAGAATCTATAAAATGGAAGTGTTTCCTCCATCATGGTGCTGGAGGGAAGATAAAAGTAATATAGATGTAGGAACTTGGTAAATGCTAGAGTCCTGCACAAGAGAACATGATCTTCATTCATTCATTCATTTAACAAATACTTACTGGTCACCTACTGCATGCCAGGCCATCCTCTAGGAACTGGGGATAGGGTGGCAAACACGGCAAAGCCCCTGTTCTCACGGAGACAGAAAAATGAACGAAGGCCGGGCGCGGTGGCTCACGCCTGTAATCCCAGCACTTTGGGAGGCCGAGGCGGGCGGATCACAAGGTCAGGAGATCGAGACCACGGTGAAACCCCGTCTCTACTAAAAATACAAAAAATTAGCCGGGCGCGGTTGTGGGCGCCTGTAGTCCCAGCTACTCGGGAGGCTGAGGCAGGAGAATGGCGTGAACCCGGGAGGTGGAGCTTGCAGTGAGCCGAGATCGCGCCACTGCACTCCAGCCTGGGCGACAGAGCAAGACTCTGTCTCAAAAAAAAAAAAAAAAAAAAATGAACGAGAAGGTATTAAGTAATGGATCAGTCGGATGGACAATGTTTTTGATCGGTGGTGTAAAGCTAAGAAGAATTGTTTCTCGCTCACATTACATGTCCTTTGGGGGATCCCTGCGGGGAGTCTGCTCTGTGTTGTCTTCTTTTAAGGGCCCAGGCTGAAGGAGGCTCCATCCCCAGCTTCCACGAAAGGGAACATGGCAAATGGCCCAATCGTTCCAAGCCCCATCCGAAGCGCTGGAAATGATACAGGACACGTCTGTCCTATTTCACTCTCCACCGCAAGTCACACTCATCTCTGAGGGGCGGGAAAATGCAGTCCTACTCGTACCCAGAAGATGGGGAGCAGGACGTATTTGGCAGAAAGCACTAACGCCCACCATGGATAGATTCATGAATCAGTACCAGGAAGGCAAATAAAATAGTGTAAGGAGAGGGAGGGGTGACACTTATTGAGATGAGAGCCTGGGTGAGGCCCTCCGGGAAGGGGACATTGGAGCAGATATGTAAATAAAGTCAGGGAGCAACCCTGTAAGAAGAGCCTGGAAGGAGAAGCAAGTGCCCTGGGGCGGGCGGAGAGCAAGGAGACCAGCAGGCTGGAGCAACGGGCCAGTGGGAAGGGCAGGAGAAAGAGGCATTCGAAGGGGAGATCATGGGGGCACGTGGTTGGCCACAGCAGGGCTGGACTTTCCTCGAATGAAATAGGACTCATCTGTTGTCATAGGGTGGGGGAAGCAGCAGTGTTAGTGAATAAACGCACAACTGCTACGCCCCTCACTAGTCGTGTGACCTTGGGCACATCACTTAACCTCTATGAGCCTCAGCTGTCTCATCTGTAAATTGGGGGTTATAAGAGGGGCCACCTCCCAGGGTTATTGGGATGATAAAACACTTAGAACCGGACCTGCCATTTCATGAGTACCATAAAAACATTCGCTATTACTACTATCACTTTCCCCTCCGCCTGGGGACGCCCTTCCCTTCTCTTCTTTCCCCTCTCCCGGTTACCAGTTACTGGTTACCAACCTCTATCTCTAAGATTCAGTTTTAGATCTTCCCTCTCTTGAGTCTCAGAGCCCGAGAGACCTGAGTCCCTCTCCACCTCTCAGGCCCTGTGGTCCTCCTAGAGCCTCAGCTTCTGCATCTGCTAAATGGGATCGATTCCGCCACCCCCACAACACCTGACTGGGCTTTGAGGAGGCCAGAGCTAACAGTTGAGCACAGATGGGTGCTCCTTGTGCGGTTGCTGGGTGGATTCCTGGCTGCCTGTGCTCCCCTCTCCCATAGGAGACTGGGGGAACTGGGGACCCCTCCTCTACACTCACCCCACCCCAGCGCTGGCAGCCAAGCGCTCCTGTTGGCATGAGCTGGCGCCTCACCCAGGAGGGGAGAGCAGCTGCGCGGATGGTGGGAGAATTCCTCCCGCTGCTGGATTTGTCAAACAATTGATTAAAGACAATGCAATTAATTATTCCTTGATGAAATAGTGGAAATTACCCAAGAAAATGAAGATTTCAGCAGCAGAACATTAAGCCCCTCTAATTATGTCATTTCTGAAAAAGGGAGAGGGGGACAAAAAGGATGGAAATGGCGGGACAGAGGAAGGAAAATAAGTTTTAAAATAGATGGGTTGACCCTGGGGGCTCCATGCGGGGTGAACAGGAGGATGGATGGAGCCACAACCCTGGACCTCCACTGTACTGTTCACAAGCAAAGTCGGCCATGACAGAGCTCTTTCGGGAGACTAGAAGCTGCCTGGAAAGCCAGACACTGGGATACGTGCCTGGGGTGCATCAGCTCATTATCATCACCACTGAATCCCAGTGCCTTGTTCCTTTCTGTGAGACAACAGGGCTCAGAGAGGTGGCATGATTTGCCCACAGAGGTACAACTCTAACCAGTAAAGACAGGACTTGAACTCAGATCTAACTCCAGGAACTGTGCTTTTAAACCCCACCTGGTTGGAGTCCACAGCAGTAGGCACTGCAGAAGCCCTTGGCAGAAGCTGCTCTGACCGCCAGCTCCCCAAGGGTCTCAGTGGCCCACTGAACCTCAGGGCTAGGTGTGGGGCGTAGGTGAATGCCAGGTGCTGACATCTCTGCCAGTGCCGATGGAGCCCGAGGCCCCCTGGGAAGGGATCTTTCTAGCCCTCTGTCCTCTATGATTTTTCTGGATTTGCCTTTGCAGAGCAGGGAGGGGCGGTGAGTGGGATCTGTCATAGACCTCGCCCAACCATCTCTCCCAGGGAGCCCCAGATACTCCATGGAGCCCAGGAGAAAGGAGCTGGAGGCCTAGATTCTAACCTCCCTCTGCCAGGAGTATGGCTGCAGCATAGCCTTAGGAAGTTCGCTTGCTTTCCTGGGCCTCAATCTTCCCATCTGTAACAGAGGCTATTGGACCATTAGATATATTGGTCCATTTGTGGATACGGGACCCAGTCTTCCACAACTTCGATGGTGAACTCAGGTCCAAGAAGCCAAAATCAGCTCTAGAGTGGGCAGGGGAAGAGGAAAAAGGGAGGGTCACTTAGGGCCAGTGGAGGAATGGCTGGGGGATTTAGGGGCTGGATGGAGGAGCAGGGAGGGAGCTGAAAGGAGCCCTGCGGGGGGCAGTGGAAGGGGAGAGGCAGCCACCCCAGGATCCCTCCCAGTTTAGGCTCAGTCCTGGGAGGAAACAGGCAAGGAGTAGCGGGAGGGCAAGGGGCCTGGAAAGGGGTTAAGTCGCCACCTCTTTGGGACACCCACTGAAGGGACCAGCTTACGGGAATGGCTGGCTCCAATAGGGCCAGATGGGAAAGGCCCTCGATTCTTCCTCGCACTGCCTAAGATGCTTCTCCACGGCTCGCTCTTGTGAGCCCTGCTCCTGGGGCAGATGCCATCATTTTTCTGGGCACTCTCAGGCACTGTCAATTTCATTTGGATGAGTTAGAATTTCCAATCTCATCTAGCATCAAAACTTCAATGTCTCATTCAATCTAAAGAGTCCTTCCTCTCTCTAGCCCAGGCCTGGCTACGGCTGAGAAAGCTGAGGTGATGGGGCTGGGAGGCCTGGTCCTCCAGGATGCTTGGGGCTTAGGGGTCCTCTCTGCAGAGCACTCCTTGTAGGACCTCTGCAGAGCCCCTTACTGAGATTCTCAACCAGCATTTCCCTGACATGGGCAATGAGTCTGCAGCGGAGATCACCCCACTGTTCCTGCCCCAGCTCCTGTTTCTGGAATTCTCTCCACTCAGACTCCAAGAAGTCACCTCGCAAGACAGGTAGAACCTTCTGTGCAGTGTGCCTCATCCACTCTGACCCACGGTTACTCTGACCCGCGGAAGAACCTGGGCTTGCTGGAGTCTGGGATCCAAGCCACCAACCCCATCTAGACTCTTTTCAAGCCAGGGGCAAATTCCAGGGATCACTTTTGTCAGCTTTTCCAAGTGTTTCTCCTGAAGCACCACCCCTCACCCAAATTAAAGTGGGAGTTGGTAGGGGGGCACACACCACCCCTCCCCAGGTAGAGCACAATGACCAAGGAATCTTCGTTGTCTTTCCCCTCCCCACACTTGTCACTCTCACCTCCCTTAAGGTAGCATAGAAGTGTGTGTCATGGGACACACCAGCTTGGGGTCATCAGTCCTTCGAGGCCTGAAGAGATCTGCCTCTCACTTTAGAATGTGGGGGTTTGGGGCACCAATGACTCTCAAAGGCAATTCCAAATGAGCAGCGTTCCATTCGATCATCCCGTTGTGAATGCAAACCACTGCTCTTCCTGCTAACTCAGACTCCTTCTTTGGCCACATCCTGGTCCCTGTCACCTATCCTAGGCCCAGCCCCAGCCCTCTCCCTGGGGCAGGACAATAGCCCCAAATGCCCTGGTGAGCAACACCTCACCTCCCCTCCAGCCATCTCAAAGTTCCTGGACAAAGGGACTGTGTCCTGGAGCAGGGCCGAGACCTGCCAGGGTCTCACAGCCTGCTCTAGAACTGTGACCCAAACCCAGGCACCAGAATGGCAGAGCAGCGCTCCTTCCAGAAGCTTGCCCCCAGCCTTCACCGCTCTGGTAGGGGTGGACTGACTAGACAGAGGGGCCAAAGCAGGGAGCAGTCCCTCCCTCTCCAAGGCGGCAGCAAGGGTTCCAGCAAGAACAAGGTTGAGAGCCAGAAGGACCTGGGTTTGAATCCTGGTGCTGCCACTTTCCAGCTGTCATTTCTGAAGCACAGTCTCCCCTCTGTAAACGGGGTATGGTGACACTCAGCCACAGGGCTGCTGGGAAGAGTGACTGAGAGGAGGTCCCAGCCAGGCTCTGGCACAGAGCAGGTTAGCTCCCTCAGGACCCTCCCGCTAAGAGCCCCTCCTCCCTCACCAGGCTCTGTTCCAAGACCAGAGACCAATTTTCTGACTGCACTGGGTCTTGAACTTCCCATTTATGCCAAGGAAAGAAAGGCTGTGGTGTGATGAGGGCCCTGGGAGAGTCTTTGGAACTGGGGTGGGGGCGTAGCCTAGATGGGAAGGGCTGCTCTTCCTACCCATCTGCTCCCAGACCCCTCCCACCAGGGACGGCACTCCAGCCCCTCCCCCCGCTCCCAGCACAGATGGCAGGAAGGAAATGCCAAGGCACGGAGGCAGGGAGGGGCCACCCAGTCCCCAGCGGCTGCAGTCCTTGCCAAGCTTCCCACAGGAGGAAGAAACAAGCCCCCTCCTCCCCTATGGCACTGCCCCTCAGAGAGCCACAGCCCACTGATGCCCTGGTGCCTTGCATCCTGTTGTCATGGTAACCAGGACTAGCTGACGTGCCGACAGGCAGACCAGGAGCTGCTGCCACATGAATCACTTGAACTTGATGTGACAGACACAGGCAGGCAGGCAGCACAGGGGTAGAGGGAGGTGGTGCCCTGTAGGCAGGGATCCTGGTTGGGCAGGGGGAGCTCGCCTGAGTCCCTCCAATCATGACAGGCTTAGGGGCACCAGAAACCTGTCAGACCCCAGAAGTTCCCACTGAAGGCAGAGCCCCTTGGACCAGCCATGCATGAGTCCCCTCCAAGCTCCCATTTCCTCATTTATAAAATTGGGAGAATGAACTGAGTGGGAAAGATCAATTAAAATAACGGGCATGGGTTTGCTTTGTAAATTCAAACGTGACACAAATGCTGGCTGTTCTGGAAAGCACAGAGGCTCTCTCCTCACACACACCCGGGCTTCAGACCCCTTGCTGCTATTTGTTGGTTCTGTGCCAGCCCCAACTTTCTGTTCTGTGGAATGGGGATAATTTGCCTCCCTGCCTGGTTTCAACTATTCACTTAGTCATGCAATAAAAATTCTCAGACCCATCTATGTGCCAAGTGCTGGTTAGGAACAAGGCTGACCCATTTCCTTCCCTCACTGAGCTTGCATTTTAGTGAGAGGGGCAGACTCCAAGCAAAGAAACAAACAAAATAACTTGGGTTATAATGATGCTGTGATGAATACAAACGAGGGATGGGGTCGCAGAGTAACTGGGGCGAGGGCTTATTTTAGGAAGGAGGACCGGGATGGACTCTCCGAGAGCTAAGCAAAGAGATGGAGCTGGACTCTCCAGTGAGGGGAGAGAGCTCGAAGGACAGGGCCAGGGTCCTGGGGAGGGCGAGAAGGGACTATGTTGGAAGTACAGGAGGAAGACCACCGTGGATTTAGCAGGGCAAATGGGTGTGTGTGAACTGGAGGTTTCATTCCAGATGCAATGGGAGGTGGAAAGTCTTGGCACTTTAAGAAAAGAAGCAATGTGATTTGATCTCCATTGGCATGCTGAGGACACTTGTGCTGGCTTGCGGAGAATGCACGTGCTCAGGGAACAGCCCAGGTAGAAGTCACTGCAGAGGTCAGAGCAGCGATGAGGATGCTGTGAGCCCAGGGCAATGACAGAGATGGAGAGAGGTGATCAGATTTGAGGTAATTTAGGGAGACAGAATTGCCAGGACTCACTCATGGCCTAGACATGGATGGTAAAAGAAAGGGGAAAGAGTGACATCTGGGTCTCTGATTGGTGGTGGTGCCTATTTCTTTTTTCCTTTTTTTTTTTTTTTTTGAGACGGGGTCTTGTTGTTGTGTCACCCAGGCAAACACAGCAGTGGTGAAACACAGTTCACTTCAACCTCGACCTCCCAGGCTCAAGCAATTCTCTCACCTCCACCTGCTGAGTAGCTGGGACCACAGTTAAGACCACCATACCTGGATTTCCTTATTTTTATCTTTCTTTTGTAGAGATAAGATTTCACTAAATTGCTCAGGCTGGTCTTGAACTTAGGCGCAAGCAATCCTCCTGCCTCGGCCTCCCAAAGTGCTGGGATTAGAGGTGTGAGCCACCATGCCTGGCCTGGTGCCTACTTCTAAGATTGGGAAACATGAGTGATTTTGTGAATCATCTTTAAAGATGGGACTTAAGCCTATGGGACTTCTGTCTCCAGGGGAGAAACATTCATTGCCTGCCCTTTCCCTTCACTCTCCAGAGGGTTGTCCTGGCCACTCTGGAAGAAATGTATGGAAAGGCTGTATGGCAGGGAACCCGATCAGAATTTTGGTTTGTAAGTGACAGAAACACTACTCAGCCTCCCATAGGCATGAAGAGGGATTTACTGGCTCACAGAATCCACGGAAGTAACCCACAGGAATGGCCCAGAGAGCAGCTCCTCTAGAGTCTCTCCAACACCAGCTCATCCTTTCCAGCTGCAGACCCGCTTCTTCCCCAAGCCAGGACACACGGCCACAGTCCCTTACATTTTTTTAAAAATCAGAATCAAATTTCATCTTAATTTTTTTTTCTCTTCAATAGGGTTGATCTGGCCACCTTTGGCCTAAAAATGTGAAAAAATATGATAATGTATAGTTTGTGAAGAGGGAAAAGACTACCCCAGAAATCCATATATTTAAAAAAAAAGTTTTTACTGATCTAAAAACTATTCAGACACAAAAGCAATGAAATTCTTTTGAAACAGGAAAGAGGAAATATGGAAAAATTCATAATGGCATCCTTTCAATTTGTATATCATTATAGGATATAAAAGAAAGACATTCCCTTGCATTTCCAGTCCAAAAATTTGGAGAACTTTAATTGGTGGGGCTTCAACCATGTGCCATTCTTGGGCCAATCAGCTGTGGCCAGGAGTGGGGTTCCTGTAAGAGCCTGGCAGCTCAAACTATGACCACAGGGCTGGAAGGGGCTAGGATGGGCTGTGATTCCCAAGAGAAGGGAACGGTGCTAAGCAGATAATGTCCCTAGTGTTCCTTATATGCCTTGAGTGTCAGCTGATGTTCTGACTAGAGAGATGGAACAAAACCATGAGAACAAGGAAAAGTTTGCAAAAGGGTGGAAAACTCAGTAAGTTGTCATTTGGAGGTCCCGGAGGGGCAGCCAGAGAAGAGTTTGTGACTCCCAAAAGGCATCCAGTGAGAACAGAGGATTAAAGACATTGTCCTGTCAGAGAGAAGAATATAGCTTCAGCAGCATCCAGGTGTGGGGTGGCAGGGTGGTGGGGTGGTGGGGTGGGGATCTAACTGAGCTTAACTATAACATCTGATGAAAGTGTGAGGACAACTCCGATATGCCCAGAGCCTGGGGTTACCAGGATATGCCTGCTGATTGGAGTTGAATTGTCAAAGCAGACAAAAGTAAAGGATAGTCCATTGCTTTCGGAAGAGTGAAAGGGTCTTGCTAGGCTCACTAGCTGTATAACTTTGGGCAAGTTAGATTTCACATCTCCAAGCCTCCATTTGCTTGGGTTTAAAACGGTGAGTTGGCCGGGTATGATGGCTCACACCTGTAATCCTAGCACTTTGAGAGACGAAGGTGGGAGGATCGCTTGACCCTAGGAGTTTGAGACCAGCCTGGGCAACACAGTGAGAACCCATCTCTATAAAAAATAAAAAATAAAATGACGGGTGTGCAAAATGAAATAACATATAAATGTGATTGTCTGTCTCTTAAGGTTGAGTGAAGATTAGATGAGAAAATGTATATAAAACACCTGCTACAGGTTGGGTGCAGTGGCTCATGCCTGTAATCCCAACACTTTAGGAAGCCAAGGTGGGAGGATCACTTGAGCCCAAGAGTTCAAGACCAGCCTGGGCAACATGATGAGACCCCCCTCTACAAAAAATACAAAAATTATCTCAGTGTGATGAAGCTCACCTGTAGTTCCACCTACCCGGGAGGCTGAGGTGGGAGGATCAATTGAACCTGGGAGATGGAGGCTGCAGTGAGTCATGATCATGCCACTACACTCCAGCCTGGGTGACAGTGAGACCCTGTCTAAAAAAAAAACAAAAACGTAAACAAAAAAACACCTGCTACAGAGCCTGAGAGCCAGGCACTTAGTAAGTGCTCAATAATGTTATCTGTTATTTTCCTTACTGCTGCAAAAGTGTGTGGAGGGGATAGGTCTCTTAACTTCTGAGTGCTAATGAGAGAACAGTCTCAAATACAAGAGGCTTTAATTTGTGGTCAATGACTCTACCCTGGGCAACTGTAATAGAAGCTCTACTTTCTGATCATCTGCTCTGTGCCAGGCACTTTGCTAAGTCCTTTACTGTATTTTCTCATTTAATCCACACAACAGTGATTAGCAATAGTGTATCAGTTAGCTTTTGCTGCATAACAAATTACCCTAATGTTTATAGCTAAAACAACCACCACTTACTAAGCTCATGATTCTATGGTTCGGAAATTCAGCTGAGCTTTTCTTCTGGCCTTTGCTGGGGTCACTCATGCATCTGCAGTCAGCTGTTAGTCAGTTAAGTGGCTGTGCTTCTGGGGGTTGGCTGGCTGACATCTTCATGCTGAGGGTGACTGAGCTGTACGTTTCTCTTCATCCAGCAGGATAGCCCATGCTTGTTCACACAGCAGCTGGGCAGGGCTCCAACAGAATGGAGGAAAGCATACAAGTCCTCTTTAGGCTTGGGCTCAGAACTGGCTCTGTCACTTCCACCACATTCTGTTGGCCAAAGTAAGTCCAAGACCATGCCAGATTTAAGGTGATGGGAGAAATTGCCAAATTTTACTGCCATGAGGTGCACTCAGGGAGGGATGGGGAATTGTGGCCACTTTTGCAATCTATCACTGATAGGTACTAATATCACTGCTATTTACGTGTGAGAAAATCAAGACTCACAGAAGTAAAAATGGCCTGCCCAAGTTATGCATCTAGAGAGTGGCAGACATGTGAACCCCAGGGTCTCAGGCTTGACTACAGCATGACATTCAAACTTAATTCTCTCAGGGGAAGCTGGCAGGCTCTCGTCTGTCACAATCCAAAACAGCCCAATTTTATAGGCATCAGTGAGTTTGGCTGAGATGAAGACGAGGCAGGAACAGATAAAAAGTTGGGTCTAAGGCAGGTCAGGACCAGGGGGCTCAGACAGAGCCTGCAGCCATGGTGAGGTTCAGTGACACGGACCTTGGCCTGCCTCACAAAGGCACAGAACTAAACTGCATGGGCCAGAGCTGACCCTTTTCCTGGCAGAAACCTTGCCTGGGCCTCAGGCTGGCAGGGTCCCATCAGAAGCCCATGGTGAGGGAGCTGCCTCCGGTGTTGGCTGCTGGGCTCCCAGCCCATGGTGGTGACAGCGCAGGCGGAAAGATCAAAGAGGTGCCACAAGGTGAAGTAAAAGATCTGTTCTCTCCAAAGAGCTCTGAGATCATCTCTGCCTGTAGGGAAGTGAGCAGAGGGGCACAGGGTCTGCGATGGGACTGCCCCACCTCCTCACCTCTGCTACGACCGGCCCCTCCCCCACAGAGACACCAGAGCCATGAGCACAGCTGTGCCCAGCCAAGCTGCCGGGTGCCAAGACAGGCCTGGCGGGCTCCCTCTCATCTGTCTCTCTTTAGCAGGAACAAATGGGAATGAGGGAATCAATTAACAAGGCTCCTTAGCCAAAGGACTGCTGCTCCCTCCTTCCCCAGCCTGTTAACCCTTTGCTTCCAGGGCTGAGGAGGGCTGCCCTGGTGTGCCGGCCATGCTGGCTTCTGTCTTGTCTGTGCCAGCTGTCCATGGCAGCTGCCAAGCTGAGGAACCAGAGCCAGAAACACAAGCACCTCCACTCCACCTCGGCGGAATTTGGGGCCAGTCGCGAAGAATACTCAGGACTCTGGCCCATAGGCAGGCCTGGACCTTTCTTCTCTCTCTAGAGACCTGGGATCCTCTCCTGGCTCAAAAAGCTCTGAACAGAAGAGACAGGCCTAACAGCGGCCTTCAGACCAGGAGGGTAGGTCACAGCCGAGCCCTACATGGGCCTCGCACTGGATCTGGGAAAGATAAGGGCCCAGGCGACAGGGCAGGACGCATCCAGCCACGTTCAGAAAGCCCTGACAATTCTAACTTCAGAAGCAAATGGTCAAATTTGCTAAGAATGCTCTCTGGGGAATTCAGAAAGGCAATTGTGACGGCCTGGAAGTCCTGGGTTGCCAGGACCCCTAGGTTGGAGTCCCTAGCTCAATAGCTGATATGACCTTATGACATTTTGAGTTATTAATTAATAGGCCACTCTTTTTCCCACCAACTCTCACCAAACGACTTTACTTACTCCCCAAGGGTCTTTCCCAGCCTTGGATGTAAGGCCATCAGTCTTGAGCCTGCTACATTACACAACACAGGGGGAGCATTTCATAGCCTGCTCCACTATACACAGTGACACTGGGGTCACTCCTGCATGGAACAAAAGAAACAAAAGTGTGTACTGTTGGCCTTTTACATTCAAAAGATACTCTTCTAAGTTAAGACTGAAAAAAAGAAAGTTGGATGCAGCTTGCATTGAGAGTGTTACCCACAGATTCCACATCCCTGCACTCTAGACTGGATAAAAGACTCCAAAGTTTGAAAGAAGGTGAAGAAAGGGATGAAACAGACAGGTCAGAGGGAGGACCACCTGCTGAGCTGCACCCACAAGCTCCAGGGGTTTCCAGAGCCAGGGAGCCACATGGGAACCAAGTGTGCCCAATGACAAGGCTCACTCCACACAGCTGAGTGAGCTCTGTGACCCAGCCAGGGCCTGGGACAGGGACATATGTCAGTCCGTTCATTCATCCATCCTTCCATTCATTGCAAAAATGGACAGTGAGTGCCTACTGTATGTCAGACACTATTCTGGGCAGAGTGAACAAGCAGACAAGGGCCTGGGCCTTGGGCAGTGTGTGGATGAGGACCACTCAGTGACTGAAGCTGGCTATTCGCCAGTCATCCAGCAGGACAGAGGTGGTCTGTGCCCTGAATCCTGGCTCAGTGCCCACTGGGATTATCCAATGGGCAGAGCCCCCTCCTGCCCCTCTTCAGCACCCTAGGACACTTGTTGTGAGCCCACTGGGTAAGTGTGGGGCCCTAGAAAAGCAGAGGAATGACAAGGAGGGGTGGGGGAGAGATGTGGGAAGGTGGAGCTAGTTGGGAGACTGCCCAGTAAACAAAACGTGTGCTGAAGCACCCTAAGGTGCCCCAGTACAGGCAGGGGATAGCTGGACCTCCCTCCCTTGCTCTCAGCGTGTTTGCGTTTCCCTTTTCCTACCGCAGAGGAGTATCCAGGCTGCTGAAAACTCCAGAGGCTGGCCTTGGCCCTAAATTCAAAACTCAAGCCAGGGCTGGGTGCAGTGGTTCACGTCTGTAATCCCAACGCTTTGGGAGACCGAGGCAGGCAGATCACAGGAGGTGGAGACCAGCCTGGCCAACATGGCAAAACAGTGTCTCTACTAAAAATACAAAAATTAGTCGGGCACAGTGGCACATGCCTGTAATCCCAGCTACTTGGGAGGCTGAGGTGGGAGAATTGCTTGAACCCAGGAGGCGGAGCTTGCAGTGAGCTGAGAAGGCACCACTACACTCCAGCCTGGGGGACCTAGTGAGACTCTGTCTAAAAAAAAAAACACTAAAATAAAACTCAAGCCAGGGCTTCTGATTGGCCCAGTGTGAATCATGTGTCCTTCACTGAGCCAATCAACATTGCCCAGGAGGGTGGGCTCTGTAAAAGATGGCAGCTCCCATTCAAAAATCAGGGTTAACATGGGTTGAAGATGGTTCCCTGTAGACAAAACCACAGGTATCTACACCAACCTTGAGCATACAGAGATACATGGAGCCTCACTTTTCTGACCTGTAAAATGGAGCTAACTATAGTGCCAAATCTCACTGGGCTGTCTCGAGGGTTAAAGTAGATAAACAAGTGTGCTTGGCACACTTTAGCAGATATTAGAGAAATGGGAGGCAAGTGTGATTTAGGACCTCTCTGGCCTCAGTCAACCCCTCTCTAAAATGGGTGTCCTGCTCGATCTCCCCAACCCTCATGTCCCAGGACCCCATGGCCCAGGGCCTCCATGCAGGTGGTGAGTGAGCACAGACCTTCCTCTCAGAGATCTAGTGTCCCCCATCTATTCCTAAGAACTGAGATCTCCTCCTGCTGCTCTTCCCCTCTCCAACAAATATTTCCGGCCCCCTGTGACCGCCCTCAACACCCCACATCTCTGGCGAGTGTCCTGGGAAGAGCATGTGCAGGGCTATTCTGAGCTGGGCAACTAGAGTTCAGACCCGTTATCTGGCTGGGTGATCTTGCTCAGGCACCTTAAGCCCTCTGTGCCTTAGTTTCCTTGACTCTGACAATGGGGTGGAGAATAGTAGAAACTCTCTTATAGGGTTGTTGTGTATATGGCCCAGCACAGAGCAAATGCCATGTAAAAGTCTTAGCCATTCCCGTTGTTAACGCTGCTGGCCCCCACTCCATCTGCTGCGGAAACAGCACGGACAGGTCAGAGTGAGCTGAGCGCTGGGACAGAGCCATAAACAAGACTGACTGACGCCGGCCCTGTCCTCCTGGAGCTCCCATCCTGATGGAGGCAGACACATCAACAGGCAATTTCAATGCAGTGTGACCAGGGCCACTCTCAAGGGAAGCCTGAGCAGCCAGAGTAGGGGCCCAGCCACATGGATACAGGGTCAGGGCTGGCAGCCAGGAGAGGTGATGGCTGGAAGACAGTGCAAGTGGACCAGGTGAGGGAGTTCCGGGTGCGTCCAGGCAGAAGAGCCAGACAGTACTCAACCTTGAGAGCTGACCAGGGGAGACACAGGCTGATCTTGGCCAGTTCAGGTGGAGGGAAGGTGGGTGAGGTGGGCATGGAGGACATCCAGGTGGAGGCAGTTGCTCTCCGGGGCTGAGTGTGGAGCCTCGGCCCCACTCTCTCCCTGGATTGTGCCTGTGTGTGATTTTGCGTGATTGAGATTATGTGTGTATGTGTGTGGCCGTGTGGGGGGGTGGTGTGTTTGTGGGTTTGTCCCTCAGCAGGGCTGTGGCAAGGGTGTGAAATAGTGTGAGTTTGGAAAGGGTATGCCTGTTTGAGACAGTTTAGGGTGTGACCACTGTGTGTGAAGTTGCATGTGTGATGCTATATGTGTAACTGCATGTCCATGAGTGTCCGTAAGACTGTGTGATGTGTGACTGTATGTGGCTGTGTATTACGTGTGTGTTTTTCTGTAGGTATGTGTGTATAAGTATGTGTGTGTGTGCTAGACACACATGCACTGCTGTCTGTGGAGACCAGGGCAATGAGAGCTGCTCCCCCACTTCCATCCAGCCCTGCCGCAGAGGAGACACACACACACACACACACACACACACACACACACACACACACTCCTGGGACTGGGAGGGGTGGCTGCCTGTCGCTGCCACAGCCAGTCAGAACTTGCTAATTTGCATGTTAATGAAGCCCGGGGAGCTCTCCAGCTCCAGACTGACAGGAGCCCCCGGCACCCCCATCCTCCCCTGACAAGACTGGGAGCGGGGAGTGGGGAGGGCTGAGAGCCGACAGAGGGAAGAAGAGACAGAGACGGCTCTGGGATGAAGCTCCCCTTTCTCTTTCTCTCACTCCCCCACCCCTCTGCAGGCCCCACGTCCCTCCACTTAGCTGCCAGCCCCCACACTCCCCCTCCACTCTGCCCACTAGACTCTGAGCTAAGGGAGAAAAGGCTGGGTCAGAGCCCTCATCAGGCATGGGCAGCCCTGGGGTGAAGGCCGGGGACACTGCTCAGGGCTCCTCATGGGCTGAGCTGAGCTGCCCACACCTGCCCCCTTCACAGAACATGCAACAAGTCATCCCACAGGCACCTGCAGGTGCCCTGGGGCAGATGCCTTGAGCCAGGCATCTGAGAGCAGCAGGCATTAGTGTGCCCGGGTTGGTGCCAATGCAGTCAGCAGGCGCTCTCCTGCCCTCTGCACCAGGCTTCAGCAGAGGCTGAGGGGACCACTGAGCTCTCAGCCTGCCCTGTGTCCTAAGAGGGAAGAATCAACCCATGTGGGACCCCCTGCCAGAGTCCAGCCAGGAGGGGAGATATGAGGCAGAGTGCGGGACTGGGATGGGGCTGGGGGCCCTGAAGATATGTTGTGTGAGGAGTAACAGTGGGGTCATAACAGTGGAGGGCACCCACCACCCTCTCCCCAGAGGGGCTGTGCTCCCAGGGAGGGAAGGGTGGTGGCGGCCGCAGAGTGGAGCCTCACAGGTTTGATCAACAGGTCAGTCCAGGATTGTGCTGTTTCATTCTCAGTGCCCTTGCCATTCGTAGTCCTGTCTGGGCCCCGATCCCTCCCCCTTCCCATCCCCCCATCGCCTGCGTGCCCCATCCCCTCCTCCAGAGCTCCTTCCTTTCCTAATCAGCCACATCCCACAGGGGGCTGGGCTCTCTGGGGAGCCCTCCACAGCCAGCTCCTAAACACACTGTCTGGTTTTATCTCGGAGGTGTGTCCCCTGCCTTGGCAGAGGGACGGTCTGGGCTCCGGCCCTGGCTCCTGCCCTGTCACCCTGGCCCCTACTGGGCACTTTCTTCGCTCCTTTGCCTTCCCTCCCCCCATCTCTCTTGACCTGGGTCTGGCCCAGTGCTCTCTGTCTTCCCCTGGGCCTAGGCCTCCATCTCTCTTTCTTTTATCCAAATGCTCAAATATTCATATTTATTCATCTTCTCTCAATCTTTCTCTGTCTCTTTCTGTCGTCTTGACTCTTGGTCCCTGGACACCCACCCCTGCCCCTGCCCCTGCCCCCCACCCTGTGGCTACACCTGGTCCCCAGATGTGCTCAACAGAGCTGCGAGGCAGAAAGGTGAGGACACCTCAGGGCCCTGGGTCTCTGCAGGTGAGAAGAGAGTGAGGCAGTTGCTGGTGTTAATTGCAGGGAGGATGTCTGGCAGAAATAAGGTGGTTTTTCTGCTTCAGTGACGACTGTTACAATCAAATTGTCCACAGACAATTAGCAGAGTGGGAGAAATAAGAATTAGATTTCTAATTATTTTCCCAGTAAAAGCCGCCCTGGACCCCGTGGGTGAGGGGGAAGGGCTTCTCAGTGGAGCCAACAGGCGCTTTTGTGGGCCTAGCTCCCCTGAAGCTGGGGTAGGGGGAGCGCCAAGTAGCAGGTGGTGGAGACAGAGAAATGCACCCCACCCCAGCGCTCAGCACCACCAAGATGGCAGGAAGGAAAGGGCACACCTTGCTGAGCTTTGGGGTTCTGGAAAGAACCAGCACCTAGAGACTGCTACTGGGTCTCGGGACCAGCCCTGGCACTACCTACCGTCTCTTCCCATTTTCAACCCTCAGTTTGCTCATTCCAAAAATGGGGGACTAAGAATTATCAGGTAGTGGAGTTGTTGTGAGGAGCCAATGATGCGAGCTGGTGGGAGCATCTCACAGTCACTGGCGGAGGGCAGGGGATCCTGCCTGCTCCCGCCCTGGCCTCACTCTCACACCATGGTGCACGCGATGTGTAAGCCCACACACATTCATGTATGCCTCTGCACATCTGGGTGCACAGCCAAACTCTTAACAAAATGGGCCATGCATGGTGGCTCACGCCTGTAATCCTAGCACTTTGGGAGGCCAAGGCAAGTGGATCACTTGAGGTCAGGAGTTAGAGACCAGCCTGGCCAACATGGCAAAACCCCGTCTCTACTAAAAATACAAAAATTAACCAGGCGTGGTGGTGAGCGCCTGTAATCTCAGCTACTTGGGAAGCTGAGGCAGGAAAATCACCTGAACCGGGGAGGCAGAGGTTGCAGTGAGCCAAGATCATGCCACTGCACTCCAACCTGGGTGACAAAGTAAGACTCCATCTCAAAAAAAAAAAAAAAAAAAAAAAAAAAGCTTTTCCTTGATCTGTGTGAGCCTCCATTTCCATATCTGTTAAGGAGGCTGATGAAGATACCTACTGCACAGGGTTCAAGGACACATGTGAAAAGGGCATGGCTCCTGCCTGGCACATGGCATGATTCAGTAAATGCTGTTAATGATGAAAATACTATATGAGGTGTCCAGCCCATGCCTGCCAGGCTAAAGGAGAAAGGTAGGGGGTGTTTCTGGAGGGAATAGGTTTAGGAAGTTGAAGGAAGGGATGAATAAGCATTTGTCAATCTCTACTAAGTACAAGCCCTCTGCTGCGTTGCGTGCTCTGGACCCACCAGGCCCAACCTTCATACTCAGAAAGACAGGCAGCAGCACAGCAGGCAAGGACCAGCTGGGTTTGGGTGGGACAGTCCTGGGTTTGTGTCGGGGCTATGCCCTTGGTACGAATCAGGATGCTTCCACTTCCCCTCTCTGAGCCTCAGTTTCCCTCTCTGTAAAGTGGGGATAATACCTACCTCATGGGGTAGTTTGCAGGCTGTGACAGTGCTTTGCATCTGGGAACACGCTTTGGGGGTAGAGCGGCCATTGGCACAATCACTGACTTGGATACCAGCGCCACACACGTCCTGCACACAGACTCAGTGTCTACAGGTGGATGCCTCCAGACCACCTGTGGCCTTCAGGCCTGACTCCACATCGAGGAAAGGGAAGACCTAGCTCACTAGTGTCCAACAAGTGCCCAGGCCTAGTGACAGGCAACACACCTGCACAAAGAAGGTCTCATGCAGGTGCCACACATGATCACTCTGTCACATTCTTACGCACACACACACAGAAACACCCACGCACCCTTCCTGGGCCCGTTCCTTCTCGCACACCCAGGACAGGCAGCCAGGATGTCCCCGAGTGAACCGAAGAGAAGCTCAAGGCCGCACCCACCGTGGCTGTGCTGAGGGAGGCAGCTGCAGCCCAGCTGTGGGGTCTGGGCTGGGGTGAAGGGAGCTGTGTGGAAACCCAGATGGGAGCTGGTGTAGGGGGTGCAAGGCTGCATCCTGGGCCCCACCTTCCCACCACTAGGCCAATGGACTGGGCTTGGCAGGGAGGCAGTCACCTACCTGGAGGTGGGAAGAGCCTCTTTCTGTGTTGATCCTCCCTCCCCACCTGCCCTTTATTCAACAGTGACAGCGACCCTGGGGAGGATGCCTCTGTCCACCCTCCCTCAGCCCCACCGCTGTCTCCCTCCCCTGCCTCCTCCTGGGTCCATGGTCTCTGTCACTCTGGGCCTGGGTCTCCCCGCCCCCGTGCTGGGCTATGTAAATGTGGTATTTCCCTCCCATCATCGGGGCTGCCGGCTTGGCTCACATTTAATTTGATCCATGGCGGCGCCTCTGCGGAGCCACTCATCAAAGCAGGAAGACAATTAGGTGAATGTCAGGGTGGCCTAGGCCCCGCAGGGGCCACTAGGGCCTGGAGCTGGGACTGTGAGGGGTGGGCTTGGGGGCCTGGCTGCAATCCTGGTCTCCTTTTGGGCCAGTTTATGCTGGGTTCCAGTGCTTGTGTGACCAGAGGCCTGGACTGCCCAGCGAAAACCAGGCTTCCCTCTGCCTAGACCCTGCTTTGAGGGGTGTGACTGGTGCCTTTGAAGTACAGGCAAGGCCCGGCAGACCTCTCTTTCCTCCTCAGGCCACAGAAAGCACAGGGCCCAGGCATCTGCATGGCTACATTCAGGTTGACCCCTGGGCTGGCAGTAGTTGGGTTTGGAGGAGGATCCAAGCTCTGGACTGGGTCCTGCTCCATCCTTGCCACCCTGGCCTTGATGCAGAGCCCAGAACCACTCTTTGGCATCCAAAAGGCAGGGAATTTGGAGAACATGCTGGCATTAGTACTTCATGATGGGAGAGATGGCTTCTCCAGACATGTTCAAGGATAGCGGTTAGGAGTTTGGGCAGGAACAGAATGGAAGAATGGGTGGGTTCCTCTAATGAAAGACAGGTTTATGCCCCCCTGGGAGATCCCCACCCATACCACCCAAAGCCTGCCAGGAATGGTGGTGGCCAAAGGCCCTGCAGTGAGCATGGGGGGACTCTGATCCTGGGTCATTTGGGCATAAGAATAAATGTAAATGTGACCTTACTTGTGCTCATCGGTTCTACAGCTCTGTGTCACCCCATGCCAAGGACATGAGCTCATTTAATTCCTACATAAACCCATTTTACAGATGAAGAAACTAAGAGTCAGATAAGCTAATTGCCCAGGGTCATTCAGCCAACAAGTAGTAGAATCCTGTAGACTCGGTTCATGCACTGTCCACATCTCCAGCTGTCCACAGAGTGCCAGCCCTCCTAAGAGAGCTCCTCACATCCCCAAGGACACCTCCTACTGGGGACCAGGTTACCCAGGTCTCCTGCAGCCTGGTGGAGGTCTGTCTGCTAGGGTGAGCCTCTGCCTCACCCGCCCACCCGTGTGCTAGGGACAGAAGGGGGACTTTATGTGCAATCTGCCTGACTCTCCAGAAAGCACTTAGGTTTACGATGTGCATGAAATTGATCGCCAGTTGGCGCAGCCCCCGCTCACTCAGTGCCAGCCCAGTGCTGGCAGGAGGCTCCCCCACCACCCCCCACTTTCAAGGAGCATCAAAGCCGGCTGCCAAGGCCTCTCGTGAGGGTCCTTCTCCAGTAACAAGTGCAGAATGGTGGGGGGAGTTCTGCCCAAAGGCCTTTCCACAGTGCACACACCCCCGCCCTGTGAGAGTTAAATAGCTCCGTGTTTTATGCCAGTTCCAGCCTCTTCTGCTTCCCCTCTAACAAGCCGATGCTTTCAAAGGCCTCACTAATTGGTGTTTGCACCTCACACACCACGACACTTTGATAGTCACTTAGAATGTGGGTCCATCCATCACATCCAGGGTACAGGGAAGCTGCTCACCTTGCTGTACCAGAGTACCCAGGCCTGTGTGCTGTGTGCATGTGCGCAAATGTGTGCATGGCTACATGCACATGTGACAGTACTCATATGCCTTCCTTCATATGTGCAGAATATGTGCCTGTACAGGCACACCTATGTGCACCTATGTGTATAAATGCTCCCTTGAGGATATTTCTTGTGCAACTCTGTGTTTGCATGTCAGTGCATGTGCATGGGTGAACACTAACATCTGTGCATGTGGGAGTGTGAACTTGTGTGTATGCACACTTTCCTAGGTAGGGTTTGCATGCACATGCAATAGTACTTTTGTGTGTTTAGGCATGTGCAGAAGTGCTTTGTATGTTTGTGTGCAAACATCTGCCTGGGGGCATGTACATAGCAAATTGTTACAAGTCTGAGAATTAGGAATATATTCATGTCTGACTGCACCTATGGGTGAGTGGGTTTGCCTGCCTTAGCACAGGGGAGAACAAACTTGTTTGTGTACATACAGGGAAGATGTGGCGATGAGTGAAGTTCTGTGTCTCTCTGTATCTTTGTGTGAATGTATATAAAAGCATATGTGTGCCTGGCCATTTGTGTCTGGCATGGTGAGAAAAGGTTTAACCTAGTCAATGGCCCATCAGCTTTGGGTCTGAGACCTAGCTCTACCATTTTCTGGCTCTGTGACTTTGAGCTAGTCATGTAACCTCTCTAATCTCCAGTTTTCTCATCTGTAATGGAGATAATAAAAGCATCTTCCTCTGATTGGTGTGCAGGTCAAATGGGATAATACATCTTAAGGGCTGGCAGGATGCAGGGGCGAGCCTGTGGGCAGACAGGCAGACTCTCCTCTCTCCTTATGCTTCCCCCTTCCCTGGGAACACCCACGGTGCAGACACTTTTCCTGGCCTCATCATGTAGCTGGCTGCCCGAAAGAGACCCTGTGGGCACCTGGGGAGAGAACTGGAAGAATCGTGAGAAGAGCCTGGTTGGAGCCAGGTCACACAGTGACAGCCAGGACCTCTGAGATTTTTGTCGCATCCAAAGTGAGTTCTCACTTTATTACCTACCTTTGACAGGTGGGAAACTGAGGTGCAGAAGTAGATGCAAGGTCGTGGCAGAGCAGAAACTTGCTGTCAGTGGACACAGCCTACAACCAGGCTGGTGGGAATCCAGGATGTCCTTCTGAGTCCTGAGGGAGAAGGGGCAGCTTGACCTTTCTCATGTGCCCCGTGCACAAATCCTAAACCTGGGATTCTTCCACTGACCCTGGCCCAGGGTGCCTGCCGCAGGCTGAGTGTGGACCTCAAGGAGCCCAGCACTGCCCCTCTGCAAACACAGATTGAAAAACACAGCTCTAGTCTAACCCTATCATTTACTCACCAAGAAACAGAGGGCCAGAGAAGGAATGGAGTTGGCTGAAGGCCACAGGGCAGGAGAAAGCTAGAACAAAGGCTGCTTATGTCCCAGACCGGGGTTCTCACTCTCTTGCTGTCCTCGTTCACCATGCCACCACTCAACGGTATTGACCTGGCTGGTGGGTCATGGCTGGGGCAGGACTTTCCCCATGGGCCACAGGACCTTCAAACCCACCTGGTGGTCAGCCCAGAGGGTCCACGCACCTCCGTCTGGGGGAACAAAGCCCCTAGACCTGGGCTCCCACACTGCCCCACCTAAGATTGCAACTAGCATGTGTCCCTTGTTTTTCCTTCCTATTTTGCAGGGTACATATTTTATGTTACTTTTCTAATTTAAAAAATTGAAACTTTACAAATCACAACCAGCAGCAGCAGCATGGCAGCCTCACCAGTTGACATTCCCAGTCTCATTAGCACCACCATCCCCCAAAGTCATCGTCGTCTCCAGCATCAGGGTATGAATGTACCCTGCCCGCCAATCCCCACCCCTTAAACTGTCACTACCCCCAACCCTTCATAAATGTCCCTGACATGGCCCAAGAATCAAGCAGAAACGGTCCTCTTCCACCATCCACATTTCATTTCTCACTCCTCCCTCGTCCCTCCCTCACTATGCCCATGCTCATTCCAGGATCATATGAGCTGAAGCCCTCCCCAAATCCTTATCCCTCCCTGTTCCTAAGAGCGACGGGCCTAGCCTATCCTGCAGAAACTGCGGGCTGGGCTTTGGCCCTGGAGTCTTCACTAGGGCAGGCAGCCAGCAAAGGGAGCTGGGAGGGGAAGGAGGGGTGAGTGGCCCCCTCCTCAGGCTTGGTGCCCCACCCACCCAGCCGGCGGCCTGTCTGCCTTCCTGAGCTCATTAACTGCAGGTCACCGTTCAGCAGGAAAGACAAGGTGTGGGTTCTGCGGGCATTCATTAGCCGTGAGAGGAACAGTGTGTGTGAAATTAGCAGTCACCTGAGGACCTCGATAATTTCATAATTAGGAGGCCTAATGGCTCCAGCTCTGGATGCCAAATGACTTAACCCCTCGCCTGCTGGGCCCCCAACCCCCAGCCCAAGGCTGCAGGGGAGGGCCTGTAGTGCCCTCTCTGCTCCAGTCCCCCTCTCTAGGGCCCAATAATGTTCATTTCTGCCTCCCCAGTGCCCAGCACAAAGGCTGGCACAGAGGGGGCATAAAACCAAAGTTCACAGAGTGAATGAATGAATGGATGAATGCATGAGCAGGTGTCTGAATGGGGAAAGTGTTCCAGCCCCTGCTGCAGGTGCTCAGGGGAGAAAAGCTTTGGAAAGGGGTGAGGAATGGCTCTGCGTCTGCATAAGTAAGTATGCAGCTATGCACATGCTGGTCTGTGTGTGCATGTGCACGTTCGAAGCCACACACATAGGTCTATGATGTCTGCTCCTAAGAACCTTTCCTGGGTCCATGTTCAAGTTCTGTGAACACACTCATTCTGCTGCCTCCTCTCTGAGACCAGGGGATGCTCTATCATGGGGCCCAAGTGCCTCCCTTGATGCCATCCTCTCCTGGCACCACCTCAATAATGGTGGCTCCAGAATTTCTATATGGGGCCATTCTTTGGGGGGAAAGGCATTCTAAAGGGCTTACCTTGAACCTGTATAGCAAGTGCATTGTTTTTACCAAGACTGAATGTTTACTTGGGAGTCTGGGGTACTGGTGCTAATAAGAGTGCTGAAGTCACACCCTTTAGCATAGGGGGAGCTGGTCAGGACAGCCTCCAAAGACCCCCCTCACCCCGCCACCTTTCTCAGCCTGGCCCGCCTCCTCCCAACCTTCCTCTGGTCCTTTGGAGGTGAAGGATGAGGTGGAGGGGTGGGGTCCTTGGGGCTCCAGGCTAGTGCAGGCCTTACCCAGTTTGGGACAATTGATTCTGAGCCTCCCTGACCCAGCCTCACTGTAGAGAAGAGCTGAGTGGTGTGAGAGGGGAGGTCTATAAAGAAATAGGGAGGAGAGGAGGTGTGGGGAGAACAATAAAGGAATATCGAGAGGAAGAACAGAGGGGAAGGGGAAGGAAGGGGAGGAGGAGAAAGGATAGGAAGGAAGTGAGAGAGAAGATGGGAGGGGAAGGGAGAGAAGGAGAGGCAGGGAGGCTGAAAGCATTATCAGCACTTAAAAAGCCAGCGGCTCAGTTCTTCTTTGGCACAAATAATGGCTTTTTATGAATAAATCATGTGTCAGACGCCTCCCAGGGAGTGGGCAAAGAGGGGAGCGCGTCTGCTGGGCTCCAAAGTTGATGGGGAAGGGCCAGTTGCAGCCCCCCAGCCACAGGGGTGTTGCCCCCTTTCTCCTGATGGGACCCAGCAGGACAGAAGCTGTGTCCGGAATGATCCCTGGCCTGAGCCAGGAAGAGCTCAGTCAGAGCTCTGAGGTGGTCCCACTCCTCCCTGCTCATAAGCTGGGCTGGATCCCAGGGTCTGGAGTGTCCCTCTGCTCCCCTCCGCTCTGATAGACAGCAGAGCAGTCCAGAAGACGCTCCTGGCAGGGGAACACCGGTGCTGGTGCTCCCGGAGAGAGCTTTGTGCCAAGACAGGCAGGCATGCCCAGAGAGGAGGGTGTGCATGGCACATGTGGGGACAGAGACAGCACCTCACACGGGCATGGACTGCACAGCCCCGGCACTTGCGTGGGCACACTCGGAGGCAGATCCACTGTCATTCCCACCGCACACACACACACACACACACCCAGCGACGCGCACAGTCAGCAGGGAGAACCTCAAGCACCACCCCACCTGCCCCCCAGCACACTCACTGACCCCTAACACACACACAGACACACACACACAGGCCCACACAGACAGACACATATGGGACTACATGGAAACACACAGCCCTGCACACACACACCAGCGGCCCACCCTCCGTCAGCCTAGGGTGGGGGCAGTTCTGGAGCCCATATGGAGCCCACACCCAGCTGGGCTGTCTCAGAGGCTGGCTGTGGGGTTGGGCTGGGGCATCTGTCCCAGGGGAGAGGGGACATCAGCCTCTATGTGCTCCCCACTTGGCAGGGACGCTCACCATACCAGGTTGGGTCTCAGCCCCAACTCAGAGCCCAGAACCTGTGCGGATTCTACTGGTTCCGAGTTCCTCTGCTCCTCTGCTCTCAGCCACTTCATTAGAGGCAGTGGGGACTGCACGAGAGCCTGGGCATTGGAGGTACACACTCAGGGGCTCTGTGCCTTGCCAATAGAGTGACCTCAGACAATAATTCCTATCTTATTTGCTCCTCAAAACAAATGTGTGAAACAGGTGCTCCTGCCCCATCTTCCAGACTGAGAAAGGAAGGCTCCAGAAGGTAAGAACATTGGGTATTCCTTTCTAGGACACCGCCCCCAGTTCCCCGGGGTCCTGGTTTTCCTTCTCTTCTCCCTCTCAGCCAGTGAGTCCCTCCTGTGCCAAGGTGTTCATCAAAGCAGACTTGGACTTTCTGCTCTTGCAACTCTGCAATCCTTCCCCTCCCAAGCCACTTCCAACCCGTCAGTGACAACTTCTGTGCTCCTGATCCTTGACCTCCCTTTCCAGCCCAGACACCTTCTGGGCTCTGACCCCACTATGCATGTGGACACCTCAGGGCCACTATGTTGCCCAGTGCCAGAGAATGCCATTTCACCTAGTGTGTATGCTCCTGAACATCTCTCCCTCTGCTCCAAATCCCAAAGATTCTCATGGACTATAGCTCAAATGAGCACATCAATTTCCCTAGGGCTCCTCCTGCTTTGGTGTGCCCCATCTCAAGGAATGGCCCTGTCTCCCCAGATACCCAAACAAAAACCATCAATTGATGCTTCCCTCTCCTTCATCCCCCAGGTCCAGTCTACAACCAAGTTCCCAGTGACTCCATATCCAAAGTACATGTGAACTCATCCTTTCCCTTCCAGCCCCACTGTCCTCCCCCATCCCCTGGTTTGAGCCACATCAGCACCTCCAGCTGGACCACATTGTCCCTCTTCCACTGTTGAACCCTCTGGCCCATTAGCCTCCCTGCCATCAGTAATCTGTCCCTCTCTGAACTTTAGCCACACTCAACTGCTTTTGGTTCTGGAATCCACACATCTCTTGACTCTGGGCCTTTGAACATGCCATTTCATCTGAATCCCCTTCCCAATGCCAATTCCTCCTACCAAGCTTAGCTGAGGCAGCACCAGTCCAGGCACCTTCCCTGACTCAAGTCCAAGATGAGTGCTGCCCCATCATCCAGTCCCACGACAGCCACCTGGCTCCTCTCGGATCATCACAGCTTTCATCTATAATCGCCTATTTGCTGGCCTGTTCTCCCCAGGAGCCTCTAAGTTCCTTAAGGGTAGAGACTGTGTCTGTGTGGCTCTAGGGCAGCCCCAGTGCTTGGTATAAAAACTTAACCGGTGCTCACCAAATCTTCCTAAAATGAATGAGTACAGGACCTGTGCTGAACACTTTACATACCTTTCCTCATGCCTCACAGACGGTCATGAGATGGATGGTACTACTCCATGGTGTAGTACAGGAAGAAAGGCTTCAGAGGTTGAAAATTTGCCCAGGGTCACACAGCTGGTAAATTGTAGGAAATGGATTCCAAGAGCAGTCTGTGCACCTCAAAGGGTTCTCTTTTCACCATCTCTACCCTCCTTCCCAAGTTATTTTCTCTGACCTTGTTTTCTCATCTGTACAACGGCAACAAAAATCGTGCCCAACACAGAGCCTGGCACTAAAGGTTCTCAGTAAATATTTGTGCATCCTCTCCCAATCTCTGAGGCTTATTTAGGACGCATTTTCCTGGGCCAAAACTTCGTGCATGCACATGTTCACAGAAACAGGTGCAGAGCTCCACGAAGCACAACTTCAGCACGGGGGACTCAGCAGGCGCCTAACCACTATGTGCTGGGCAGAGTACCCAGACACAAAGCCGCAATAGTGACTCAGGCACAGGAACCCTCCTCCTGCCCCAAGTTCCCTGTCAATTATCCTCTGCCACCACTCCCCTCCCGCTAACCCAAGGCGCGGGAAATATTTAAAACAATTTTATTCATGAAAATATGCTGTACAATGCACTCTACACAGCCTCGACACGGCACACACGCACACGCACACTCTGACGGCACGGCCACGGTACACTGCCTACGATACGCGCCGGGGACGCCGCGCCCACCGCCCGCCCCGGCCGGACACTTATAAATATGGGAGAAGGGCCAGAACTGGCGCGGAGAAAGGGGCGTCGGGGTTGGGGGTGGACGGGGCTGAGGCCCGCTGGAGAAGCTGAGACCGGTACTGGGGGGTGGGGGCGGTTGAAGAGAGGGACTGACTCCGACGGTGGAGGGGAGAAGAGAGGGCCGGCGGGGATGGGAGGGGGAGACTGAACTGTGGGGGTGGCGGTCGTCGGAGGGCGATTTGGGGGTGGAGGGCTGTTCAGGGTGGATGGATTTAGGTAGGTGTGTTTTCAGCAGAGGGTTGCTGGCTTCGGGTGGGTGAGACTAAGACCAGTGGGAAAGTGTGTCAAGTGGGAATCAGATTCATGTTTGGGGTGGGCGCGGGGTCACGGCTAGGGCTCCGCAAATTAAACTGAAGATTTGTAAACGCTCCCTGGCCCATCTCCTAGTTGACTTCCCCGACCACCGTCCACACCAGGCGGCCCACCCCGCTCCTCCCTACTCCCGGCCAGCCTGGAATTCAGCCTCCTCTCCCAGGCTTCCTGCCCAGGAGGAGGGGGTGGATCTCAGGAGTGTGGGCAGGAGCAGTGGGGTGCCCTGGCCCCTCCCTCCCCCTCCCCGGCGGCCGGCCTCCGAGAGGGGTCTCTAGCTGGGCTGGGGCCGCCTCCTGGGGAGCTGGAGTCGGGGGCGGGGACCCGGGAATCGGGATGGGAAGACAGAGGCCCCTTGGGGACGGGACGGGGCGCCCGGGGGCGGGAGGCGGCCTTCAGCCCGGCACCCAGCTCTGGTTGGGGGGCGGGGCCCCGGCCAGGCCCGGCGGCGGCGGAGGCAGGGCCGAATCGAAGTTGAAGTCCATTTCGTCGCTGTCCATGAAGTCGTTGAGGATGATGGACTCCACGTCGCACTCGAGGCTCCCGCTGAACATGTCGAGGTCCAGGTCGGCCGGGAAGCGGTCGGGCGCGGCGCCCAGCGGCCCGGCGGCGGCGGCCGCGTAGGGCCCGGGTAGCGCGTCCAGCAGGAGGCCGCCGGGCGGGCCCCCGAAGGCGGCGGCGTGGCCGGGCGGTGCCAGACCCGCGGCGCCCGCCTCGCCGGGCAGCGTCATAAGGCTGATGGGGTGGGCTAAGGCACTGCGCGAGGGCGCGGGCGGCGCGTATGGGGCCGTCCCCTTGCCAGGGTAGGCGGCGGCCGCGCCCGCCAGCGCCAGCTCCCCGGGCGCGCCCAGCACCGGGCCGGGCCTGGGCGCGGGCGGCGGCGGCGGCAGCAGCGCGGGCAGCGCACCGGGGCGGAAGGGCGCGGCGGCCGGCGCGAAGCTGGCCTGCTTGTTCTCCTGGATGGTCTGCATGGGCAGGCGGCGCAGCGCGCCCATCGCCTGCGGCCCGAAGCCCCCGCCCCCGCCATAAGCGCCGCCCTTGCAGCCGCCGAAGTAGGCTGGCGTCCCGGTGCGGGCCCGCGGCCCGTACGCGTCCTGCGCGCCGTCCAGCAGGCCCTCGGGCAGCCCCGCGCCGCCGCCGCCGCCGTGCAGGCCCAGCGGGCCTCCCAGCTCGGCCAGGCGTGGCAGCTCACCCGGACAGCGCGCGCCTAGCGCCGGCGACAGCGCGCTGGCGGGACTCGGGTACATGAGCGGCGACGATGGCGCCAGGGCCTCCAGGGCCTCGTCGTCCTCCAGTTCGGCCGCCTCCCCGAGCAGGGGTCTCCCGCCGCCGCGGAAGTCGGCCCAAGCCTCGTAATCGTCGCTGGCGTGCGAGGCGGGGCTGGCGGCCCACTTGGCTGCGGCAGGCACCGGCCCCGGGGCTGGCGCGCCCGGAGAGCTGTCGTCCGGGCTTCGCTCGGGCGCCTGCAGCTGCTTCTTCTTGCTCGCCTTGCCCTTGATGCGCAGGAACTTGGCCCCGTTGTCCATGGACACGGCCCTGCGCCGCGGGGTCTTGCCTGTCTTTCCACCCTCGGGGTTCAGCATCCACCACGAACTCTTGCCGGTGCCCTCGTTCTGCACGCGGATGAAGCGGGTGTGCAGCGACAGGTTGTGCCGGATGGAGTTCTGTGGCCAGAGACAAGGACGCGGGTGGGAGTCGGGGGTGAGGAGGCCATGGGGAAGAGAGGACGTGATGGGAAGAAGAGGGGGAAGATAAGAGAGTGTAAAAGGAGGGGGGAGACAGGGATGAAGATGAGGTAAGGGGGTTGGGAGAGGGAGGGGACAGGTGTAAGTACCGGGTTGGACAAACCCAGAGTACCCACCCTCTGCCCCAGAACCGCACCGCCATCCCTCCCCACTCCCACACAGAGACTGCCCAGAAGGTGGGGCCAGAGCTTTGGTCTTAGCCTTTCCCTGGGGGCATGACCAACCCTGTGGGCTACTCTGAGCCTGCGAGGGGCCTGCAGCAGGGAGCAGGACCCCCTCTCACCAGCTCAGCCAAGCCCCACGCGGGGCTAACCAGGCTGCCAGGGCCCCCAGCAGATTACGTAAGGGCTTATGCCGCTGCGGCTCATTTGTCCGCCCCCCTCCCTCCCCAGCCTGGCATGGCGCCAGGAGCCCGAAAACCCAGGGCTCCAGAAATCAATCTCGCGGTGACTGATTAAGCCCTGTTTAGAACTAATTGCTCTTTCGTGTGTGGGGAGAATAAATTACCTGCTTTAATTTCGTGTCTTTAAAATGCAACTGCAGGTAGAGAAGACTGTTAACCCTTTGCTGGGAGGGCCTGGCCAGGGGAAACAGAGTAGGCTGGGGGTCCCCAAGGTGGGTCCAGGCCTGAGACTTTTCAGAGGTATCACCCCAACTCCTCTGAGCTGCTGTGAACTCCAGAGGGCTTGGATTCCAGCAGGTCCCTCAAAAGACATCCTTTTGCCACAGAGACCTCAGCCTCTTCAGTGCCCACCTTCAGGCCAGCCCAGCTATCCTGCCTGCCCTTTGGGCTGCATCCTGCCCTCTTCTCCTGACCCACCTGCCTGCCCTCCAAGCCCCTTCCTGGTGGAGCCTTCAAAAAATCCCCACAAAGTGTGTGGCAAAGTCCCCGTTCACACACCAGAAGACCTAGGCTCAGAGAGAGGAAGTGGCTTGCCCAAGTTGGCCTTTTCTGCTGTCCCTCAGTTCCTCCGTGGGCTTCACCTCTGCCATCTCTGCATACATCCTCTTTTTAATTCTGCTGTGCCAGTCTCCAGTGCTTCCCATGTCACTGCCTGCTTTTGCCAGGCCTGTTCTGAGGACAGAGGAAGGCAGGGAGTCCACTGGCCCCACTGGAATCTGGAGTAGAACTTCTGCTGGGCCTGCCGCACCCCACCTCTGGGGCCTCCCACCTGGTGGCCTCAACCGCCTGGTCCAGGTACTGCTATGGAAACAGCAGGGGCCTGGGTATCAGAGGGCAGGACAGGATGCCTGGCTCTTTGGCTGCCTAGCTATGTGACCATGGGATGTTTACTCAGTTTCTGTGAGCCTCAGTGAACTACTCTGAAAAAGTGAGCTACATTCAGTAACTACCTCGTAAGGCTGTAAGATCATCACATGTGCATGAATAAATGTTTGCACACCAGGTGCTGATAAACGTAGGTTATATCCTCACTCTGGCCGGAAGATCTGACTCCTTAGTTCCCCCAACAGACCTGCTGTTTCCATCTCTTTAACATCATGCCTTGTATGTAACTGTGCTGGGCACCAACTCTGGGAAGATGGCATTCTCCAATTTCATACACTGGGGACAGGAGGCCCAGAGGCATGATGTAACTTCCCATGGCCCCACAGCTAGGCAACGATGCCAGGTACCACTCCAGCTCTGCCCAGCTCATGGACCTGCTCTTAACCTGTGAATCCACCCAGCCACACTCACAGCTCCAGCTACTGCTCTCTGAGGCTCTCCCCCCTGCCTCCTTCCCACCAGTCTCCGGGAGGAGGGGTCCTTCCTGCTGCCCAGGGTACCCTCCAACCCCTCACCCCCAGCTCCAGGCACTGACCTGACTCCTCAGGGCCCCAGGCTCCCTGTCTCTGGCACTTTCTGGCCTTTGAAGGCAACAGCTGGGACTTGCCAGCCTTGCCCTGCCTGGTTCTCCTGAGACCCTGAGGGGAGGGGAGCTGGGCCCCTAGGGAGCAGTGCTCCCTCAAGTAGATACCTGCTTCCTGTTCCCACTCCTGCACCTGGCTCCGGAGCCCCTCCACCACACCTGTGTTCAGGCTCCTAGGAGGCCTCAGTTCTCCTCCCCCATAGGACTGTCTGGCTTACAAGAGGCTCCATCTCCCACCTCCCCATTTCTCTGTCTGGAGGTCACTCAGGCAACACCTCTTTATCAATGTCATTATATCCTGGAGGAAGGACAGTACCAGGTACCAGCACCTAGCCAGCACTTGTCCATTCAGCCCTGGGTACTCTAAGTACTTTATGTAATGTAATCATTAGTTGAACTCCATACAAGTCAGGGATTGTGATCCCTATCTCATAACCAGAGAATGAAGCTCAGAGATGTTAAGTGAGTTGCCAAGGTCACACAGCTTAAGTGCTGTGCCAGGTATTGATTTCAGGTTGGTCTTTTGTTTTGTTTTGTTGTTTGAGACAGGGTTTCATTCTGTAGCCCAGACTGGAGTACAGTGGCGTGATCTCAGCTCACTGCAACCTCCGCCTCCCAGGCTCAAGTGATTCTCCAGCTTCAGCATCCCAAGTAGCTGGAAGTACAGGTGCGTGCCACTGCTGCCCGGCTGCTTTTTGTATTTTTAGTAAAGGCGTGGTTTCGCCATGTTGACCAGACTGGTCTTGAACTCCCGACCTCAGATGATCCCCCTGCCTCGGCCTCCCAAAGTGCTGGAATTACAGGTTGGTCTTATTCTAAGTCTAAAGGACATCACATTCTGCCATGGAAGACAGAAACACGTCTGAGAATCCCAAAGAATCTTAGGAAGCCAGTATTCCAGTGCTCCTCAAACTTTCCATGTAAACCATCCCTAGAAGCTGGCAGCAGGGGAAGTCTGGGGGCATGTTGCACAGGCCAAAATTTCCTGCAAGTCTAAGCTTCCTTTTTAGAATTCAAGGAAATTTTGCATATACTTCATAATCCATTCACATTTTCTTTATACACATTATTCACATGTTTTAGAATTACCGCCAAGACAAGCTCCAGGCCTCTGAAGGTTTGCATCCTTCCCTGCTCTGTCCCATATCCAGCCAGGTACCCCTGGAGCTCAGGCCTCAGCCTGAAACCATGGCTGGCCCAACCCAGGGGAAAGAAAGGACTTGCCCAAGGCTGTCCAAGACCTGGTGGCAGAGCAGGGATGTGAGCCCAGGCCTCCTGACCCCCAACCCAGTGTTCTTCCCACTACCAAACCTGACCTAGACGAAGTTTCTCCTTCTTTGGGGGCCTCAGTGTCCTGAACTGTAAACTAAGGAGATGGGCAAGTTGTACTCTGGGGACCTTTTCAGTTTGGCACTGAAAATCCTTAGAATCATTCAGTCCAGAGGTTTTCAAACATTTTTCTTAAATAGTGGAACTCTTTCTGTAAATGAGATTTAGTGCAAAACTTAAGCATTACACACTCAAGCCATCGGGGGTGGGGACAGGAGTACCTGGATCCCCGCGCACTCAGCACCCTTCTTCACAGAAAACGAAGCTCCTGGGGAGGATTCTGCAGGCCAGATGGATGGGGTCGTCAAGGCACAGAGGGATGCCATGCCTTGCTCAGGGTCAGACAAGGTGGCTCAGAGCTGAGTGAGGACTGAGGCCTCTGACTGCTGAGCTGGGCTCTGAGCCAGGTGTGCTCCAGGGCTGTGCCCCATGAGAGAAGCTCAGGCCCTGCAGCCCAGTCTGGCTCCTCAGGGCCCAGCCACCTGGTACCAATCAGAGCTCCCTGCCAGATCCAGTGGCAAGCACTGATCACAGCTCTGGCTCACACCACAAGGCCTCCTGGGAGGCCAGAGGCCATGGAGGAGGTGAAAGAGGCAGAGGAGGGAGACGCCTCTGCCAGGCAGCAGTAACCAGGGCTCCCTCTTAGAGTCACCTAGCAACCCACCACCATAGCCACAGCCCTGGCATGCCCGGGCTCCCCTGGTGCCCAGAGCTGGGCACAGCTTCTGGGGCCTCATGCCTCCCACATCTACATCCAGACCTGGAGCATGCTGCTAGGGGAGTCAGGACCTACCTGATTCAGGGCCCAAGGGAGACCATCTGGGGGAAGAGGGTAAGGACAGTGGGTTATATCTCATGCCTACCCCGTTCTCCCTCAGAACCTGGGCCAGGGAGCCCAGCACCCCAGGGATTCTCCCACCAGGGAGGAGGCTAGAGTAGGGCAAAGTACATCAGCTGTAGCATTGGAACTGGATTCCAGTTTCAGCCCCATCACCCATGAGTGCTATGACCCTGGGGCAAGATGCTTTCATGCTCCATTCCTCAAATGGCTCCCTGCTCCCTCTCTCACCTCCTTATAGCACGCCACACAGCAGCCAGGGTGACCCTTCAAATAACCAAGATCACGTCCATTCCTGCCCAGATCCCTCCGACACCCTCCATCTCACTCAGAGTGAGGAACAAAGGCCTTGCCATGGCCCATAAGACCCACAGTGACCATGCAGGTGCCCCGCTCCATCCCTCCCTCCCATCCTCAAACCTGCCAGGCATGGTCCCGCCTGCCCCTAGATATCCACAGAGATCTCTCCTCTCCTTCCAGTCTTTGTTCAGATGTCACCTTTTGGAACGGGGCCCATCCTCACCTCTCTTAAAAACTGTTCCTCTTCCCTGGAATTTCTTGGCCCCCTGATCCTGCTGTATGTTTTTCTAAAGCATTTTCACATTCTAAATACATTATTTATCCTGTCTTTATATTAGAATATAAGCTTCATGAGGGCGGTGATTTTTATCCTTTTTTAACTGTACCTCCTGTGTTTGGTACATACTAGACACTTAAATGTTTGCCAAATGAATGAATGGATGAATGAATAAGAGAAAGTGTGTGCAAGGAGGAGTAATACTGTGTTGTAGGGAGATTAAATGAGACTGGGCAGAGTGACTGGCACAGAATAGGGGCTTTTCCAAACTGGGCAGAAAGAAGACACAGGCAGGATGAGAAGCAGGCAGTGGGGTGACAATGTCCGCAGCAGTCTGACCCACTGAGGGGTGCCAGGGAGAGGGGTAGGGCATCCGTTGGGGGTGAAGGAGAGGTCCCAGGATGCACAATGCAGCTGCCTGCCCTTCCCAGCCCCCCATCCTGCTCCCCAGAGAGACTTGGATAACCCAGGGCTGGCACACGCCAAGGTCTCCCCTGGGTCAGAAGACACTCCAGGAGCCCCAGTGGGAACAGAATAACCTCGTCCTTGCTGACGGTGCCTCCCTCATGGACAGGGTCTGATCCATTTGGTGGTGGCAGCTCATCTATCCAGCAGGACACCCTCATCTATTCCCAGGATACCCTTCACCCACGAGCAGTAATGCATTCACCTGACAGTACAACCCCATTTATCCAGCACACCAGTCCCATTTATCCAGCAAGTACAACCTCATTTGCTAACAGCACTCCATTCACCTGACGGGCCCCCTCATTTATCCAGCAGGACACCCTCATTTATCCTCTGAGTCGGACACTCTCCTTCCTCCTGTGGTGTGGCTGTGTTCTCTGACGGAGCAAGCCGACTGATCCAGCAGGACGTCATCTCTACTACAAGTACACTTCATCCCCTGACAGTACAACCTCATTTATCTAATAATGCAGCCTCACCTTCCCTCCAAGTACCACCTCATTCCCTGACAGTACAGCCTCGTTTATCTTCCGGTACAACCTCATTTCTCCTCCCAACACAGCTTCATTCTCCAACAGCTCAACCTCATCTAATCTTATGTCTCCAGTCAGGGCCTGCCAAATCTCCGGGGGCCAAAGGAGAGTGTAGAGAAAAGAGAGGTCCCCTCATTTGCTGTCCTCCGCCTACAAGGGCTGCCTGGTGCTATAACCATCCAATTTCTCGAGGCCCAGAAGGGGCCATGGACTGTGAGTTCTAGGCTGCTTGGCCAAGCCAGAGCTCCACTATTGCCCTGCTTCCTGTTCTGTCCCCACTATGGCTACCGAGGGCCCACAGGATGGATTCTGGGACATGGACTCATGGTTGCTGTACCATCTTCTTCCTTCCTTATTTATTTATTTATTTTGAGCCAGGTTTTTTCTTTTTTCTTTTTTTTCTTTCCTGCCAGGGTATTTATTTATTTATGTATTTAGAGCCAGGGTCTCCCTCTGTCACCCAGGCTGGAGTGCAGTGGCACAATTATAGCTTACAGTACCCTTGACCTCCTGGGCTCAAGTGATCCTCCCACCCTACCCTCCCGACTAGCTGGGACCACAGGTGTGTGCCACCACACTCGGCTAATTTTTATATTTTTTGTAGAGAGGCGGTTTTCTTATGTTGCCCACGTTGGTCTCGAACTCCCGACCTCAGGTGATCTTCCCGCCTCGGCCTCCCAAAGTGCTGGGATTATAGGTGTGAGCCAACTCGCCTGGCCATCTCTGTGCCATCTTCTTCTGATCCTGGGGAGTGGGACTGGGGAAAGTTACCTTTTCTGGGAGACATTTAGTGGTGTGCTGGCAAATGTTTAACCACCAGTTCTTCTGGAAGTTTAAAAAAAAAAAAAAAAAAAAAAAAAAAAAAAAACCCCATCTGATTTGATCTGTAGCTTTTGCTGCTTTCTGTGGTATGGATACTCACATCATGGCCAATTTTAAGCTGCCACATGACGTCACTGAGTGCAGAATTGGGAAGAAGTGTGCATGATCGGCCCTCATGAACCAGTGCAAGCCAGCTCTCACACACCACTGGCATGTGCTTCAAATGCTGAAGCCAGAGAAGGGCACCCACCTACTACATGCCCAACATAGGCTAGGCTCCTTTAATCCTGATAACCATCCTGTGAGTAGGTACTTCGATTTTACAAAGGGGGTAAACGGAAGCTCAGGTGGGTTAAATGACTCCTGAGGCCACAAAGCTGGGAAATGATGGAGCCAGGCTTGGGTCTTAGGGCTGCTGGATTCCAAAGCCAGGGCGCGCTTCCCACACCTACCCCAACGTAGCAGGGGACACTATGCTCTGCTGTCAACCCCAGTGGCCACCTCCACCTTGACGCTCAAGCCCAGGCTCTCCTAGCTTTCATCAGAGACAGGAGACAAGGACCGCGCCCCCACCTACCACCGACCCTGTGCTACCTCCTGGCCTCCCTGGTACCTGGGGTCTTTCAGGATCCTCCAAGTGTGGCCCTGGGTCTTGTGTCCACCCTCGCAGCCCAAGCTCAAGGTCAGGTGTGGATGCCTGTCCAGATTGTATCACAGTTAAGGCTCAGCCCAGCCCCTCCCTCAGGAGACTGATCCTGACTACCTGATGGGGACAGTGACCCAGCACCTGTTACTGCAGTGATCACCTGTGGGGCTGTGGTGAGGGCTCTGATCCCCTCTATGATTCCCATTTCCTCCTTCCCTCCTGGCCTTCCTTCCTGCATACGGAGAGGTGAAAGACAGGGGACAGAATCCTAACTTCATCCATGTGATAGTGGCCTCCACTGTAATGGGAATAACAATCCCACCATCCACAGGGACACATGGGGCCTGGATGAGACCCCACATGTCAAGAATGTCATCCCATCCCTGTCTCGGAGCCCCAGGAGCCTCCCCATCCCACCCTTTGCCCCCACCCAACTCTGGGGCCCCAGCCTGGCCTAGGAACACACACCTGTGTCAGACAGAGCCACAGACTCCCTAAGAGTCACTTGCCCTGCCATCTGGGATGAAGTTCAGGTTCTCAGTCCAGGCCTCTTCCTGGCAAAAGAGGTGACCTGGACGATGGCAGGGACCTGAGGCCATGTGCAAATCCTCAGCACTAGAGTCTGCAGTGGAGAAGGGATAGAAGGGCAGGTGGGGGCCGTGGGGGCACAGATGTCTCCAGGTGAGTGGGCTCAGGATCAGCAGTGGATCCCAGAGTGGGCAGCCTGGGGCCCGGAGGAACCAATATCCAAAGCAAGGCATGAGGCTCTGGCACTCCCCAGAGAAAGCAGAGCCCACACACCCAGGCTGGGCAGCAAATAAACCAACAGAAGTCCAACCTCACACTACTCCAATGCCCTCTTCCTTTCACCTGTGGGCTTGGGTCCAATCCCAGGCTGATAATTAAGAGCCCTCTGATGTCCTCCAGCCACTTTGGATATCCCCATCCCTGTGCCTTTGCACACTATTCCCTTTACTCTTGTCCCTCTCTCTGCTCTACCAGTTCCTGTTCCTCCATCAAGGCCAGCTCTGTGGCACCTTCCTCATCCCCTATGCAAGCCCCAAAGACAGATGCTCCCACCTCAGTGCTCCTGCAGAGATCTAACAGCAAACCAGAGTAAAGTGGTGTCTGAGCTAGCCTCCCTACTCGAACTTTGTGGGGCAATCCTTGGCTCATGAGAAGTCAGTAGCCACGAGCTGCTCAGGCCTGGCTTTTCTGTAGTTTCTGTTCAGCAAAATCTCAGGCCAGAGCTCCAAGGCTTGCCCACCCTCTACCAGGGTCCTGTCTGAGCCTCCTCCCTGCTGCTTTCTCCTGCAGCTCCTGCTGCCTCTGCCACCTCCCTACTTGTCCTCAGTACTTCCTGCCTCCTTGGGAAAGTGAGGCAGTGAGCGGGGAAGGACTATTGCTTCCAAGACATTGACCACATGCCATGCCCTGTGCTGCCGCTCGAAAATTATCTCATTGAATTTTTGTAACAACCCTCTAGTTGGTTTATTGTCCCCATTTTACAGATGAGAAACTGAGGCTCCAAGAGACAAACTGACTTGTCCAGGGTTGCACAGTGTAAGTGGTGGTGCAGGAATTTACACCCAGGGCGCTTGCTCTTTCTCCTGCCCTGAGAGACCTCCAGAGAGGAGCCAAAGCCAAGCAGAAGCTCCAGGGTGAGCCTGGGGTAGGGGCAAGGGGACTGTCCACACTAGTTCAGCAACCCCTCCACAGACCCTCCTTCATTCAGGATTAAAAAGAACTCCTAAATGCAAAGCATTCAGACTTTTCCATCTCCCCTCTCAGTCTTAGCCCCTCCCTCCCTCTGCAGGCAGCACTTCCCCACTCCCCTGCCCCAGGCCCTGGGAGCAGCTGCAGTGACCTCACCCAGCCCTGCCCTGAGCCCAGCTCTGGGGAGGGCCCAGCAGCTGTGCCCCAGCCCTGCAGGCTGGCTCCTGGGGGAGAAAAAGGAAGAGTGGGCATGGTGCCAAGAGAACCATCTGCTCTCCCAGGGGCACGGCCACCCGCACAGACACTGGCCTTGCCCCCAGGGGCCGCCCTTGGCCCTCTGTCCCCATGCCAAGGGGCTCCAGGAGCCCAGGGTGGTCCACCCAGACCGGGGCACCAGCCCTCATCTGCCATTTGTCTTCTCCTAGAAACTGAGAGGTCCTTGCAGGACATGTTGGAGCACTTAAATGTCCACTGGAAAATGAACAAGTGCTCAGAGTAAGCCCTAGGGGCAGAGGCCAGAGGCCAGGGTAGGGTGTGCTGAGCACTGCCTCCCCCAGCCCCGGCCCCAGCCTTGTCGGGCTAAGAGCCCTCAATCCCTTCCCGGGGCCCTCCATCTCTGCACATCTGTTCAGCTGGCAGGTGCCTCAGGAAGAGGGCAAGCCCCTTCCCCCAGGGCCCCAGCTCAGGTTACAAGAGGAGGAGGAGGAGGCCAGCTGAGGACAGAGGGAGGGGACAGGAGAGAGAAGCAAGAAGCTTCACAGCTTCCCAGAGTGTTGGGGGAGGGGAACTCAGCGCTGAAGAGGGAAGGGCCATGCCCAAGGTCACACAGCTTGCCAGTGGGGCAAAGAGGAGCCAATGTCCAGGGGCGGGCAGCCCTGGGTTCAAGGGTGACTTTGAACAATACATTTCCTTCATCTGTGAAAATGGGGTGCTGGCCGGGCACGGTGGCTCATGCCTGTAATCCCAGCACTTTGGGAGGCTGAGGCAGGCAGATTACGAGGTCGGGAGATCGAGACTCTCCTGGCTAACAGGGTGAAACCCCGTCTCTACTAAAAATACAAAACATTAGCCGAGCGTGGTGGCGCACGCCTATAGTCCCAGCTACTCTGGAGACTGAGGCAGGAGAATGGTGTGAACCCGGGAGGTGGAGGTTGCAGTGAGCCGAGATCGGGTGCTACTGCACTCCAACCTGGAGGACAGAGTGTGAGACTCCGTCTCAAAAAAAAAAAAAGAAAGAAAATGGGGTACCTAAAACCTGCCCTGCTTGTCATCCAAGGCTATGGGGAAGGCTCTGGAGGCTAGAAAGCAACAGGTCCAACTAAGGGCAGGAGGGAGCTTGGACATCTGAATATCTGACACCTCGGTCTCAGGGACAGGAAAGGGAGGCATTAGAGGAAGGACCCTATTATTATCCTATTTTGTAGAGGAAGAAACTGAAGCTCAGTTGCCCAAGGCTACGCAGAGGGTAAGCAGAGCTAGGCTCTGCCTGCCTGTTTGCCTCCAAGACTCCTAACCACATGGCTTGGCCTCACCTAAGGGATTCTCAAGGCACCAAGGGGTGCTGCCTATGCTAGGCCTGGCATCTGGGACTCTTTGGGCCTCTGCCCTATCTCAGGCTCACTTTCTCCCCAGGACCCCAGTAGCAGGCTCACACTGGGTGCCTGGGCCAGCCTCTCTCTCCTGTCCACTCCCCACAGCACCCTTGAGTGACCTCTGCCCATGTCATTCCCATGGAGAATTCACATTGAGAAGCCCAGAGCCTGGGATGCTCTTCAAGGCCACTCACTTGCTTTCCCAGCTTCAACGCCTGCTGGGCCCCACATAAGCACAGCCAGACCCTCAGGGGCTCCCCACACAGTCCTGAGGTCTTGACCTTCTTTGTCTGCTTTGTCTCCCTTCCTCTATTCTACCTCCAAACACTCAGCTCATTATCTGGCCTTCCATCATGACCCTGAGCAGATTTTACCCTGCATCAGAGTCAGTGTCCTCGTTTTATCTCCCTAGCTTGACCCCTGCAGGCTGGGATCTCAAGGTCAAGGAGCCAGTCCAGTCCCCACCCAGCAGCCCTGCATAATAGGTACCTAGTGGATGTAGCCCTGGATCACAGGGAATGGAGGGAGTTGCCTCAGCCCTGGGGTCTGCAGACGAGGGGAACATCAGGCTCGTCTGCCCCCACCCTCAGGGAGCTCTCAATCTGGGAATGGGAGCCAGGGACCCCAGGGCTATTCCCCAGGCCAGAAGCCTGAGGGCTAAACTCCAAGGGATAGCAGAGAGACAATGACTGGGAGGGGAAGGGGCAGAGGGGAGGAAGGTCAGAGCCCTGGGCTAGGGCGGAGTTAGCCCTGGAGAGTTTCCTTTCTGCCACTTAGAGTAGGGTCCTGTTCCAGCTGCTTACTTTTCTCATTCTTGTTCCCTCACCTGCAAAATGGGGAAAGTAACCCTACCAGCTTCACAGGGTTGCTGGGAAATTAAATGAAAGAATGTACATAATGGCACATGGCAGGTTGAATCCTGAGCTAGAATAGTTTAGTGTAGCTAAGGCAAGGGTCAGAAGATGGGAGGGTGGCTGGAGAGGTAGACTAGGGCTGGTGGCCAGGCCTTGAGTGTCCTACTAAGGCCCGGGGACTGGATTAAGCAGCTATACACATGCCCCTCTTCTCTCCTCTTCTCTCCCTCTTCTCTGCTCTCTGACAGCAGGGGCTGTGACTTTTAGTTTCTTCACCATTCCAGTTCCAGAGAGGCTTCCTGAGTATTTACAACCACACAGACTCTGGCCTTGCCCCCAGGGGCTGCCCTGGGCTCTCTGTCCCCTTGCCAAGGGACTGCAGGAGCCCAGGGCAGCCCTGCCTCTCTCCTGCAGCAAAGGCTCCTGGTAGCAAAGCATATCAGCCCTAGCTGTGGCTCCATTCTCTTCATCCATGTCCTATATAGTGTGATTTCTAAGCCATGGGGTGGCTGCATGATGGTGACGTGGTGGCCCAGTCCCTGGGTGCTGACTACATGGGGTTCAGATCTCTGGAGGACCCAAAAGGAGTGAGGAAGAGGGGTGTAGCCTCAACCTGGGCAGCCTGCTTGGAGAAGAAGCTGGTCCATGCTGGGAGGAAGAGACAGGGGGACAGGCAGGAGGCCAAGAAGCCACCCTCTAAGGTATTGGTTCAGAATGACCTGTTACCAGCCATACACAGATTCCAGAGCTCACCCCGATATAGAGGATCTAAGCTGGGGACTGGAAGCCTGTGTTGTCAGAAAGCTTCTAGGTGACTCTGATAATCAGCTAGGTTTGCAAACAACTAAGGACTTGAGGCAGGAATTCTCAATCAGAAGTCTTGGGTTCCAGAATCACCTGGAAGGTAGGGCTTTGTTCAAACCACCCAAGACCCCACCTAGTTTCTGAGGGATATCCCGAGGGGTCAGCCAAGGAGAATCAATAGGTGCCTTGGTGACCGTGTGACAACGGCAGTGGGCGTGGGTTGAGAATTCCAGTGTCAGGTGTGAAGGTGGAGATGCCAGGGCGACCTGAGATCAGAGGAAGCAGGAAAAGTGGGAGAAAGGGCAGGGCCTGGACAAGGTAGGCTGAGGGCCTATAGGTCCCAGCAGAGCAGTTTGGACTTGGTTTACTTCCAGGTGAACCAAGGAGCCCAGGAGGGTTCTGCAGCAGGAGAGCCTGGGGGCAGGAGGGCTGGCTGGCGTGTAGAGCTGACAGCACCAGCACGGGGAGATGCAGAAATGTGGCAGAGACAGACGAGTCTGCAGCTAAATCCAGGCTCCGCTATGCTGCCTTGGCCAAATGACCTCATTTTTCTGGGCCTCCATTTCCTCAACTGCAAAATGGGGTTATTAATGTGTACCTAGCGGGATCCAGGGAGGATGAAATGAGAGAATGTATGTGAACTGCCCAACTGACTGCCTAGCACCCAGACATTAATTATCTTACCTCTCTTTCTCCTTTCCATAAGAAGCACCCCCACTTACAGACCAGAAAGGTTTCTCTCTGCAAAGAGGGAGGCCCTTGGGGGAGGGTGTGGGAGGCCCCTCCCCCACACGCCACCTGGCCCCCCTCCCACCTCCACATATGGGTTGGGGGGTGGGGAGAGGCAGCAAACAGCCAAACCCTCCCAAACAGGAGTTGGTTTCTATGGTAACCAGGGTGCCAGGAGAAGGGGGGTGCTCCAGATCCAGCTGTCCCCCTGAGAACCCTACCCAGGCCCCAGAGCCTGAGCTCATGCCCATCCAACACCCTGAACCCCCATCTGCCTGCTCTGGGGGCCAGCTGGAACTGCCATAAACACTCCTTTCCTTGTACCCAGAGCATATTTGCCACCTGGGTACTGCCACAGACAGGACAGGCATCTTTAAACAGAAGTCCCAAGTTCAAGTCCACCCACACCTGTACTCACATGTGTCCACCTGGGAGAAGTCCTCTCGTACTATGTGCCCTCTGTCCAATGAACCCCTCATGGCTCCAAGAACCAGTGAGCTTGTAAGTTACGGCACTGAACCGAAAAGAGACTGTGTTAAGGCCCTTTGGACACAGATGAGAACACTGAGAACCAGAATGGGAGAGAGGTTTGCTCCAGCTCACACATACAATGGATCAGGTTCCCTACAGGTAGGTGTTCTGTCCAGCCCCTCACCTACTCCTGACTCCACAGCTGACTCCAAATGACGCCAAAGGGCTGGACTAGGACACTGTGTGATGCTGAAAGGGGATGGGGCACTGCTGGGGAGAAGGAAATAAGTGCTAAAAGCTTTAAGACTCATCTAGCAGCCAGGCATGGTGGCTCATGCCACCATGTAATCCCAGCACTTTGGGAGGCTGAGGCAGGTGGCTGCCTTGAACCCAGAAGTTCAAGACCAGCCTGGACAACGTAGGGAAGACCCCTGTCTCTACAAAACACCTTTTTTAAATTAGCCCAGGTGGGATGGCCTGTGCCTATGGTCCAGCTACTCAGGAGGCTAAGGTGGCAGGATCACTTGAGCCCAGGAGGTCGAGGCTGCAGTGATCTCTGCCACTGCACCCCAGCCTGGGTGACAGAGAGAGACCTTGTCTCAGAAAAAAAAAAAAAGACTTGTCTAGCAACAGAATGGGCAATCCCAGAGACGGTGAGTTCCTAGTTGCTGGGAGTGTGTCAGAGGGGGTTGAGTTGGGGAGGAGTCAGGGGTGCGGAGACTGGGTTCCAGGACTCTCCAGCTCTTTGGAGAACCCAAGTCTGATTGGAACGTGAGGGAGCAGGCACCAATCATAGGCAGGTCCAGCCCCACCCTCTCCTGTTTCCCAGGCACCCCCCACTCCAGGTAAACTAGGGTTGGGAAGGGGATCTAGTGAGTCTGCTGGGAGGTAAAGGAAACTGAGGTGAGGAAGGGGCTCCCCCTACTGTAGCTGATATACCCACATCCCACTCAGTACTTGACTACCCCTCAACCCTTACACCCCATGTGGTGGTCACCACTAGCTGCCACTCAAAGACAGGGAAGGCCCTTGCAGAGTCTAAAACACGCGCTTCCCTCCAGCCCCTGCCCCACCTCAATCCTACCCAATGGCACAGAAAAAGCTTGAGCTTGGGGTCCAGTTCCCAGGCCCACCACTTCGCAGGTAGCGACCTCAGGGCAAGTCACTTCCCCACCTGGAACACAGGGATGCCAGCCTGCCTGGGTGGCGGTGAGGGTGTGATGGGAGTGCTCTGGACCAGCGGGTGCCTCTGTCCCGGCTCCCTCAGCCCTCCGCCCCTCTGGCAGGGCCTCTCCAGTTCCCCAACCTAGTCAGTCCCTTGGCTAGTCATCTCCCTTTAGTCAGTCCCTTGGCTGGAGCCCTCAGAGCGTGCAGAGAGGGGCCCCCCAGACCCACAAAAGTGGGGGCTGGGGGCGCTGAACTTTCGAACCCGCAAACCCCCCGCGCCGTTCATTACCTTAACGCGAGTTAAAAATAACCGTCTCATCTCTTTAAATTAGTCTGTCTGCAATTACCGCCTGGCACGGCGCTGCCCGCCATCGTCCCGCTGGAGCGGCGCCAGGTGGCAGGCGGGGCCCTCACCCTGTCTGTCGGTCTGTCTGCCTCCCGGCCCCCTCCTCTCCCGCCGCGTGGCTGCCCCAGGGGCCTCCCTGAGCCCCGCCTCCTCAGCTCCCTAAGTTGCACGGGGTGTGGCGGGGGCAGCCGCTGTGGGGCCAGAAGGGAGAGAGGGGGTCCGCGGGGAGCAGAGTGGGGTGGGGGGGCTGCGCACGGCGGCGGGGGAGGGGCGCCGGGAGGCCCGGGAAGCCGGAAGGGCCCGAAGCGCGCCAGCGCTCGTGGGTGGGTGTGAGCAGGTGGCCGTGGGAGTCTGCCGGGCGTGCCAGCAACTGTGCCAGGAGCGGCTGGCACGGGCTCGTGCCCAGGAGGCGGGCAGCTGCCAGCCCCCCGCTCATGCAGTGAGGGGGGTGAGGACACCCCCCAACCGGGGCTCACACCGCCTCCTCCCGCACCCCCATCAGCCCTTGGGGCTGGGGATCCCCGGAGGACAAAGGAGGAGGAGGGAGCCCTGCTGGAGCAGGCTGAGGGGAGAGAAGGGGGTGGCTTCAGCTGACAGCCACTGCTCGGGCTGTAGCAGGACCCTGCCCCCAGCCTCTCAGATCAGTCCCTCTCTTCCAGCCCACCCCACCTGGAACTTACTGGGCCAGATGGGGGTGGTGCCACCCCTCCTAATCCCATCTCTCATCAGCCAGGCTGCCCCAGCCCCTGGGAGAGAAGGGAAGTTCCCATCCAGTGTGCTCCTTCTGGGGACAGGAATGGGAGGCGCCCAGGCCTGGCCTGGGAGCTCCCAATGGAGCTGGCAGCCAGGAAACACAAAAGCAGGCAGAACAACTCCAGGGGCGCTAAGTGGAAGGTGTGCCAGAACTCAGAGCAGCCTGAAAGGCTTCCCAGAGGAGTCCAGGGCCAAGGGAAAGTGAGACTGGAGCATCTGAGAGAAAGTGGGAGGCTCTATCTGGATATTCACAGTGTTGGGACACTGTAGAGGGACCGCCTATCCAAGCCCCCATCCTAGGCCTGGAGGGGAACACAACCAGCCCCTTTGGTTGGGTTCCCAGCAATGAGCCCAGCCTCTCTAGGCCTCAGCATGGTCTGGGTGTCCCAAGCCTGCTGCTGGTCTTGTCTTCTCCAATTCCTGTCCTGCACCACTCAGCTACCTCCCTGCATCATAGATGTGACCACAGGGATAAGGCCAAACATGTCATCCCTTCCTGATCTGGCCCATTCCACCCTTCCCATGCCACCTCCCTGTCGTGCCTGGACACCCTTGGTTTGAGCCTGGCACACCCAAACTGTCCCCAAATCAGACATGCACAATTTCACCTCCCTGCCTTTGGGAATGCAGTCAATACTTCCTGGAAGACTATCTCCCAAATTCTCCCCTCCCCAATGAAGGCAGTGCAGACCAAGTGCCACCTCCTCTGTGAGGACCTCCTTGACTCCTCCAGGGTATCTAACTCCCCTTCCCTGAACCCGTACCCCCATCCCCAGCCTTTCCTATCTACAAAACACAAGACCTGGGTGTGGAACTGGCTAAGTCCTGATTATTCTGAAATAGATCCAATTAATGCCTTCTCCTTTGGTCCCCCGCCCCGTCTAACACAGGGTTTGGTACACCCCAGGGATTCAATTGCAGTATGTTTGTAGGGGAGGGGAATAAGGAGAGAACAGTGGGCCCTGGCCCCAGGCCTGGCACCTGAGGTGTTCTGTCTGTCAACCTGAGCCTGGCTGGGAGTTGGGATGGCTTTTTCACCAGGCCTCTGGAGGAAATGACTGGGAATGGGGAAGGGCACTGTGCAGGAAGCTCCAGGAATAAGTGGGGAAGTAGGCTCCCTGGGGAGCTGGGTAGAGGGTGAGATAGAAGGGGACAGCATGGGGCAGGCCCCTTTCCAGTGCCTGGGTGGTCTCTGCGAAAACCTAGGTCAGGAGCCCACGTCTGAGGCTCCCTCTCCAACGCCCAGCCCACGACTGGGAGCCCAGGCACAGGGACAATCGGTGTGTCCCTAGCAGTGTGGTGCAGTGGAAACCGCATCCAATGGGCAGGCAGGAGGCCTGGGCCCTCATCCAAAGCCTGCTGCTCAGTGATGCCCTGGGAAGACTCCTATTCCCTTCTAGGGCTTCAGTCTCACCGTCTGAGAAATGAACTCATGGGTCTAAACTATCTCCAAGCATATTCTCAATCACATTTTAGGATTTATACCTCCCTATATTCAAAAGCCTTCAATGTGCCCCTCCCACCCCCAGCTGCCAGCAGGACACTGTTCCAGAGGTGCTTGGGGACCCTGGAGGGAGAAGCATGTAGGCTGGATTCCAGCTTTCCCATCCACTGTGTGACCAGTTCATTCCTAAATACAGGCCTCAGGGCCTTCCTTGTACTTGGGGCCAATGCCAGCTTTGGGGACCCTGGAGGGAGACCATTTGGTCACAGTAAAACCACCTCAGGGACTGTTGAGAGCATTAAAGGCAGATGTGTGAAGGTGCCTCTCACAGTGCTTGGCCCCAAGACCTTCAATGAACTGCAGTTCTCTCCTGACTTCTAGCCTCATGTTTCCTCTTCCCATCTTTCCCCATGCTGCCTGATGCGCAAGCCGAGCTGGAGCTACACCTCCTGCAAGAAGCCCTCCCAGCCACTCTGGCCCAATGTACTGTCCCCTGCCTCAGCATCCTGCGCCATCCACTCAGTTCCCTGCTCTTTCACTAGACACACACTCGTGGCTTCTTGGTGTCAAGACTGTATGCTGGGTGCTGTGGGGACAGAATGGCTCTGACACTGCCACTGTCTTCCAAAAGCAGAGTAGAGAGGGGAAATGAGACAGAACACAAATGACTAAAACCCGCTACCAGCAAGGAGAGGGCCAGAGAACCGGGAGTCCTAAGCTAGCTAAAAAGGGTTAGGGAAGGCTTCCTGGAGGAGGCATCTGAACTCTGTACCCTTGAGGACACTGAATACATCTCCAGGGAGGAGTAGGCCAGGGCAAGGGGAGCAAGGAGGTGGGAACAATTCCCAAGTGCAGGACACACTTGGGAGAAATGTGTTCTGGTGGGGGTTGAGCCCAAGCGGATGGGAGAGGGGATGCAGAAGGAGACCCAGGTCTACTCCTCCAGCCTGTGTTCCTGCTCCATAGTGGCTAGTGAGGGACAGAAGCTGCCAACACTAACCCTGAGAGCCGTGGGCTCCCAGGTCAGGATACCCTGGCTCTACAATGCTGCCCCTGGGTATCTATCTAGAGCTGTTCATGCCCACAAGTCTCCCCTCCTCCACTGGCACACCTCCTTCCTCTGACCCAGCTTGCAGGCACCACAGGGCACAGCCCCCTCCTTTGATATAGGCATGCGTCCCTCACAGAGGCCAGCTCTTCCATAGGGAGGCTGACAGCTCACCTCCTAGGCACAGGTACCCCTCCAGCCTCCTCTCCCCCAAAGGCATAGACTATCCCCACTCTCCAACAAGATGGTCAGGGGAGGAGCTGGGTCGAGAGGCCACAATCCAAGCAAGCCCCTGTCCCCTCCTAAGATGGCTCCCCGCTTTCTACTGGCTGGCACTGAGGCCTCCCTGGGGTACCCTGCCCCTCCCCCAGCCCCTAAATGGATCTGGGCTCCGACAGCCAGGGAAGTGGAAAAAAGCATCCTGGGTGGGTATGGACAGATCCCCAGCTCTCAACACCCTGCCCTCACACCAGCAGGGGCCATCACCAGTGACCCCCATCCTGATCTAAGTAAGGGGGGCAGCAGCCACCCCATGGAGAACTCAGATCTCAGGTCACCTGCCGAGTTCCCCACTCTGTGCTGGTTGGTGCCCTAGGGTGAACTCTGGCACCACAAGAAGAACTGTGGGCCCATGGTCACACTCCTCACCCTGGGGACAGCTCCAGGAAGGGCAATGATAGAGATTTGGGAGGGAAAGCCGGCATTGGCCCCAAGTCATTATTCCAGCGCTCTCAGAAGGGTGCCCTGGTGAAAAGGGTAAAACAAGAGTCACACAAAGCAGACTCGGGGGAGGAGGAGGAGGGTCCCCAATGTCCACGGCCTGGGAATGGGTTCCTCTGCTATGCCCCCAAGGACAGGGTGGGGACGTTCCTCGGGGACGCCTCAAAGCGGCAGTCCCTTGTCACCCCACCAGACCTCCCACCCCGCATCCCTCCCCGCAAGGGAGCACGCACACAGCTGCTCCCAGTACGCCCCCGCCCGTCCTCTGGCCGGCCCCACGCCCTGGGCGCACACTCTGTGACCCCGGGCGGTGCCAAAGAGCCCTCCTCCTGACTGCCCACCTGCAGCCCAGCACACCTACCAGCCCCTGGAAGCCCCAGTCGGCGTCCCCAGCCCCCTCCCCAGTCGGACGCCCCCACCTTCCAGCCGGCCGAGCTGTTGCTGTCGCCTTTATCCTTGAAGTAGGGCACGTAACGGACCATCCAGTCGTAGATCTGCGAGAGCGTGAGCCGCTTGTCCGGGGCGCTCTCGATGGCTTTGGTGATGAGGTCGGCGTAGGACAGGTTCCCCCACGCGTTCCGCCGAGAGCTCTTCGCTTTCCGCAGCGGTCCGACCTCCGCGCCCAGGGGCGGCGCTGGGGCCATGGCCGGGGCCGTAGCCCGGCGCTCCGGCCCGCAGTCCTCGGCGCCCTCGGCCACCCCTGCGCCCAGCGCTCCGTCCTCGTCGCCGGCCAAGTCAGGCTGCGGCAGGGGCCAGGTACACGAGCGCGGCCGGCTCTGCGGCGCGAAGTCCGGGTCCACGTCCACCTGATGCGCTCGCAGCTTCGCAGCCATGGTCCCGCCCGGCTCGGGCGAGGAGGGGAGGGAGGCTTCGCGGAGGGTGGGCGGGCGGCTCCGGGATCTGCACGCCCCGGGGAGGCCCGCGGGAGGGGTCCCTGGCGGCGCTGTCTCAGCCGCGGGGCGCCATGGGCCGAGGCGCGGAGGCAGGGGGCTGGACGCGCTGGGGAGCACGAAGGGAGGGAAAGACCGGGGCAGTGAGGGGGCGGCGGCCCGGGAGCCCAGCGGGCACACACCTCGCCCAGCCCCGTTTCTAGCACCTGCCGCCTGCCTGCGCCTGCAGCCACCACCGCCACCGCCGCTGCCGCCGCTCCCCGGGCGCCGGCCCTGCACACGGGCCCCGCTCTCCCGGGACGAGGCCGGATTGCACCATGCCGGAGCCCGAGCCGGTGCCGGAGCCCGCGCCGCCGCCGCCCGGTGAATGCCGCCGCCGCCGCCGCTCCGGCTCCAGCGCCAGCTCCCGCGCCTGCCGCGCTCAGCGCCGGCTGCACCTCGGGATGGGCGGGGGACGGGGAGGGGGCGGGCCCGGCGCGGGAGGGGGCGGGGCGTTTCGCCCGCGGCCGCGGAATCCTCAGCCAGCCCAGGTGCCCCGCCCGCGGGCTGGGAGACGGGGTGCGGAGCTCCCAGCTCGGGGCGACCCCGCCGCAGCCCCTGCAAGCAACAGCGCCGCCTACGGAACAGGGGCGGAGCGGCTGGCGCGACCCCGCCCCCTGTTCGGCGCGGAGAGGGGGCCTAAGGGGCGGGGCCTTAACGCTCCCATTGGTCCGCGACTGGACTGTCCCGCCCATGGACTCAACAGGATCCCTCCCAGAAGCGCGTCACCGGTTATTGTTACAACCCGGGGTTTCCCGGGGCAACGGGATGGGCGGGGCTCAGGGCACTGGCCCCGCCTTCTACTCCGGTGAGGACTGCCCCGCCCTCTGTTTCTAGACCCCTGACGTTCTCAAGTCTCTGTTCCAGGAACCTGTCAGGGAGGATGCTCGAACTCTACTCTTCTTTGTGCCCTGGACTGGGCTGGGGAAAAAGAATAGGTCAAGAATACTTGGGTTCTAGGTCAGGCTTTGCCACAGTTCTCGCTCCTCCATCCGCAAACATGTTCTTCGTGGTGCCTGTGGGCATAGTTTTAGAGCTCCAGTTCTCAAAGTTTAACGCAGAGCAGAATCATCCCCTAGAGCCTGTTAACATTGTTGGACCCCAGCTCCAGAGTTTCTGATTCGGCAGGTTCGGCAGACTTTGTATTTCTAACCAGCTCCCGAGTGATGCATGAGAGACCACACTTTGCAAACCATTGTTTTAGAGTCTGTGGGAGGTTCTTACTACGGTTGTTGGAACAAGTACTTGTCTAAAGTTCACAGTGTTTGGGGAGAAGCTTCTTATTCAGTTCCTGGATATTTATTGAGTACCTCTGACGCACCAGGCACTGTCCAGGGCTCTACAGTGAGAGCAGCAACTGAAACAAATGAGGTCCCCTGCTGCATAGACTAGTCAGGAGTCAGATGCTAATCAGATCATCACATGAGCTCAGAAGGGCGAGGCTAGCCGAGAGGCTGGTCAGTCCGTGGCCTCATCCTACAGGCTGCTGAGCTAGGTTTCCTAGTCACCACTGCACCTGCTGGCCTTTGCTCAGGGTATTTGTCCCCTCTGCCTAGAACAGCATTTCCCCTCTGCAAGGCCCTCATCAGAGATTCTCCCACTCTTCAAAGCTCCGTGCAAATGTCAACTTAACCCTGACACCTTCTCTAGCCTCAATTCCGAACACTTTTTCTCTGCTTGCCCAGACCGCTTATTGAGCTGCCAGCAACACCTTGTGCCCCTTTAGCACAATATTCCTATTATGCCAACCAGGAAACCGAGGCCCAGAATGGACAGGTGACTTGCCCTGGTGGCATGGCCAGGACTGGAATCTCAAGCTCCTGACTTCTTTACCAGCCAGTACCTTGCCCCTGGGGAGGCCGGAGATGCAAAGGTCTCTGAGCAGTGGGAGGGCTGAGCCCAGGCCATGGGAGATGGCCTCCTTTCTCAAAAATTTCTTCCTTCCAGTTTAGAACATGAGGAGCAGGGCCAAGGGTAAGGGTAGGGGTGGGGCTGGAGGAGCCCCTCCTCATCCCCCAGGGTGGAAGCAGGTCTTGCTTGCAGATGCCTGGCATGGCATCTGCCTGAGTCACATCACAAGGCAAGGGTGGACATGGCAAGTGCTGGCTGATGACCACCCCCCCGCCGCCACCATCCATACACATACACACATCCTGCAGGTGGTTCTGCTTAGAGTCACAAGGAGCCTGAAATCATTGCTGAATCTACCTCCCCACCACCACATCACTCATATGCCCTGTATGCCTGGGGAGTCCACACTGGGAGCTGCCTGCCTAAGGGACCCTGGACACCGAGCAAGCCTCCTGGCAGTCTGCAGCTCTGGCCCAGCTCTGAGCTGTGAGACAGAGGCCTGCTGAGGGCCATACCAGTGCTGGGAGGATCCTTCGCTGGGGGCCCTGGCACAGGCTGCCACTGTGGGTCTGGGAAGCCAGGTTGGCAGAGATGCACTAGAGGCTGACTCAGGCTCTGTTCAGGCCCCTGCTCTGCCCAGTGTCCACAGCTGCTGCCTAGACTCTCCTCTGAGGCCCATGTCTCATACACTCAGCTCCTACACACACACACACACACACACTCAGACTCACACCCAATAGTACACACTCACATTCTTCTTCACTCACAACTTGGCCCCTACTCACACATTCATTTTGAGACAGTATAATGTAGCGATTAAGAGTGAGAGCATGGGCAAGTTACGTAACTGCTCAAAGTCACTCTTTCCTACTCTACAAATGACTACCATAATAGCACTACCTTCACAGGATATTTGAAAAATTAAATACGTTTATGAATGTGAGCACCAGGCTCAGAATAAGCGCGCAATAAATGCTAGCTGTTTTTATTGCTGCTGTTGTGTGTACATATCTTCCCTTCCTACTTTGCCCAGCTCATACAGTACCACCTGCTCTTACCATGCACACACTCACAGCCGCTCACTCATGTAGGCTCTCTAACAAGCACACTCGCCATGTGCCTCACACTTGTGTCCCAATTACACAGACCCATGGTTTCTACCTAGAGTTCCTTTGACCACCAGCTCTCACCCTTCCCTGCTCCCCCAGGCTGGCTCTCAAGCTCCCATCCACCCTCCCTACCACGCCCACATTCATTTCTGTTCACAAACAAGCCCCCACTTGCTTCCCCTTTCATTCCTCCTTTTTCCACACGCAGGCACATATTCTTTACTCACACCTCCCTGGACACTGGAACATGCTCACATTCCAGTGCACGCACGCTCACTTGCCCACAGGCAGATGGATGTGCGTGTTACCCACTCAACTCGTGCTTGGATCACAAAACTTGTACACATACACTCAAACAATCCCAGTGCATGCCTCAATACCTCAGCTGGCTTGCCCATTCCCAGTGAGGAGCGCACATCACACAATTCTCCTAACACACACTACCATCGGCAGACACCCCCTGACCGGGGCTACAGTGGCACTCCCCTCGCCCTCAAGAGACTGTCTCCTCCCTGTCACTTCCCCTCCTCCAGTCTCAGCTCCCCAGCCCCTCCCAGAGCCCAGAATAGCCCCTGCCACCACTGCTGCTGCCACCACTGAGCCATCAGGGCCCGCCAGAGCCCGCTTCTCAGTGCTCGCTGCCAGCTCTCCCGGCTCACTCAGGGCAAGTGAGGACAGGAGGACGAGTTTCTGTGAGGCCTGATGGGCATAGCTGCACTGCATCCCTAACAGCCCCTTCCAGAGCCCACCTGGAAGAAGTCAGCCTCCTGGGATTGGCTGCTGCCACTTGCTCAGGTTTCACCTGTGTGCCCTGGTCCTCATACCCCTGATTGAAAGCAGAGAGGGCTGCCTCTCAGAGAAACCCAGGTCTGGGAAGGAAGAGGTTTGCTCAAGGAAGCGCAGTGAGTTAGGAACAGAGCCAGACCACAATCAACCCAGTCATTCCTAGCCCATCATGCGGGGGCTTGAGAAGACCCTCCCCTAAACCACATGGTTATCAAGAACCCACACCCTGCCAGCACTGAGCGGAGGCTGGTTGATATTTAATGCCACCGTTGCCAGGAAAAAAAGAATAGCACAGGAGTGATGTCTGGGGACACCTCTGGAGAGGAAGGGAAGGGGCTGGTGACCAGAGGAGGCCTCCAGGGCAGAAAGGGGGAGTGTCTGCAGAAGCCAGAGGGGATATCAGGACAGCTGGGAGCGCCTCCAGGACAGACTCAGGCCTGGCCCCTGCAGGGACGGTGTCAGGGAGTGGGTGGGGCTGAGCTGAGGAGGCTCGGCTGAGGGCACAGTGCAGCAATGCAGCCCCTATGAGAAGACACAAGGCCCCTTCCGCGGCCTGCACAGACCACAGACCAGGCCTGGGCAGAGAGTTCTGCTGGCCCTGGGAGGCAGCTTACAGCAGCGACTGCTGGGTGCCCAAGAACATGGAGCCCAGGCCCCAAAGACCTTGTACCTTCCTTGTCCAGGAGGCTGTACCACCACTGTACTGGCAGGGTAGAGAATGAATGCCAAAGTGAGCTCCTCTTACAGGCCAAGCCCATTCTGCACACCATCCCGTTCAATCCTATATTCTTATCCCCATAAGGTTCCCCAAGCACTCACTAAGTGCTGGCCCCTGTGAAGCACCTGAAAGGCATTACCCAAAAGAATCAGACTCCTAGGAGCAAGAACTGGGCACATCTCATTCATTGTTGTGTCTTTGGGGCCTAGAGCAGAGGCTGACACAGAGGAGACCTTCTGTAAATATTTGTTGAGTGAAGGGATGTGAGAAGAAATCACAACCACCTGAGAAGCAGAAACTATTATTCCCATTTTCTGGATGAGGAAAGTGAGACTGAGAGAAGGGAAGTGAGTAACTTACTTCCCTGGAAGTCAAACTAGAGTCTAGGTTTGCTTCTTGCATAGCACCGAGGAGCAGGGAAAAAATGAGCTTAGGGGCAAATAACTTCCCTTTTCTAAGTCTCAGTTTCCTCATCTGTGAAATGGGAATGGCTGTACTTACATCAAGATCCCATATGTGAAGTGCCAAGCACAAAGCCCTGCAAAGAGTAAATGTCAAATATCACATGTCCTTCGTCCTCCTCCTCTGCCTTGGGTTTTGTCCTGATAGTCTAAATTTCGGCAGGACCACAACTGGGATCTACAGTGCCTGTACGTCACCCTCCTTCTGTACCATGGGAAGGAGGTAGATTAATTTGTTAGGACTGCTGTGATAAAGTACCACAAACTGGGTGGCTTAAAACAATAGAAATGTATTGTCTCGCAGTTCTGGAAGCTAGAAGTCTGAAATCAAGGTGTTGGCAGGACCACACTGTCTGTGAAGGCTCTAGGGGAGAATCCTTCCTTGCCTCTTCTAGCTCGGGCAGTTGCCGGCAATCCTGCATGTTTCTTGTCTTGTAGACCCATCACTCGAGTCTCTGCCTCCGTCTCAACGTGGTGTTCTTCCCTGCCTGTGACTTCACATGGCAATCTCCTGTCCGTCTCTGTCTTTCCTCTTCTTATATTGACATCCGCCATATTGGATTTAGGGCCATTCCTTTCTAGAATGACCTCATTTTAACTTAGCTAATTATATCTGCAGATACTTTATTTTCAAACAAGGCTATATTCTGAGGTTCCTGGAAAGGCGTGAATTTTGGGGGGCCACTACAGAACCCAGTGCAAGAGATGTAATAGAAAACATGTAGGATTTGGAGATAGGCAGGTCCAGATTTGAATTCTGCTTCTTCACGAAGAAGCAATTTGACTTTGGCCTTCTCTGAGTCTTGTTTCTTATCCCGTAACGTGAGGACAACAACCTTGACCTCCCAGGGTTGTTGCAGGGAAAAGATAAGTGATGATTTGATGGCAGTGTCTGGCAGAATAAGACCTAGCATCTCACCATGGCCTCACTGCCAGCCATGTCCTGCCCAAATGTCCTCTCCTCTGGATTGCCCTGTCCCCGGGGCCTCCAACAGTGGCGTGAAAACACTGGGCTGCAGTATTCTGCTATTGGCCCTGCTCTTGGCTAAGTCACTTCTCTCTGGAGCTCTGTTTCCTGATCAGTCAAATGGGTGGAGGACCTAGGCAGATACTCTCAAAGCTTCCATCTGAGGGTGATGTTCACAGAGTCTTGAGACCTCCTTGCAAAATACTAGTTTGGAACTCTAAAGACACAACCGTCACTATAAGAAGTCACTGAAAAGGGAGTGAGCTTTCTAGGAGAAAGTTACCCCTTCCAGCTTCTCTCCTCCCATCAGGCCCTCCCAATCCCCACCAGGTCATGGAGGCAGTGGACTTTCCCAAGTCAGTGAGCCTCCGCCTGTGAGGACCCTCCAGACTTACTGCTCTCCCCTTCGCGGCCATAGCCCCAGCGCTGGTAGGTGACTGTGGAAGGAGGTAGCTAGTACCAGCTCCATTAAGGATCCGCTGTGTGGCCATGGAATGATTACTTACCTCAGTTTCCCCATCTGCAAAATGAAGATCACATCTATCCCACTCCCCCAGAGGAGGTACAAGAATGAGAGGAGATAATGAGGTAGGGAAGGAGCCATGTGGCCTCTGAAGAATTGTAAATATTTCTCTCTCTGGCTGACAGTTTGGCCTTGCCCCGTGTCCTCTAGATGTGTGGCCAGCGTCACCACCTCCTCAGCTTGACTCTTGGTCTCAGGGTCCCACCGCACAGGGAACCCTGGTAGAGAGGCTGGCGCCTCCTGGTGAATTAAGATAATTAGAACCACCAGTCCTGCAGAAGTGGCTGACAGAGGAAGGGAGGGAGGAAAGGCCTCCTGTGTGCCAGGCACTGTGTTGTGTGCTCCCTCTTATTTAATCCTGAGAGCCACACTCCGGAGTAGCCAGAGCTATTCCCATTGCAGATGGGGAAACTGAGGCAGGACTCCTGAGGAAACTTCACAGTGCCATTGTGAGAATGATAATAATAATGACTGCTATGGTCAAAATGTTTAAGTCCCCCCCCCCCAAATTAATATGTTAAAATCCTTACCCGAAAGATGATGGTATTAGAAGGTGGGGTCTTTGGGTGGTGATTAAGTCATGGGGCTGGACTTAATCCAGAATGGGATTTGTGCCCTTATAAAGAGGCCCTAGAGAGACCCCCTTCCCCTTCTGCCATGTGAGGTTGTGGCAGAAAGTTGAAGTCTATGAACTAGAATACAGGCCCTCACCAGACTGAATCTGCCAGTGCCTGGATCTTGGACTTCCCAGGCTCCAGAAAGGTGACAGACACATTTCTGTTGATTATAAGCTACCCAGTTATAGCAGCCCAAGTGACTAAGACAATGATGAAGAAAACAATGTATCAAAGCACTTAGTAAGTGCACCCTTTACACTAAATGAGTCCCTGGCTCTCACTTGATCCTAAATTAACCCTAGAGCCTGGGATTATTTTAGAAGGGACAGCAGAAGCTCAGAGAATTAAAATAAATTTCCCCAGGTCACGGAGCCAGAACCTCAGCCCCGATTTTCCAGCCCCAAAGCCAACACTTTCATGGCTGCAGCTGCTTTCTCTCACCTGGTTGCTGCCTGCACAGGTGGGTGATGCCAAATAAGTGGGGCACAGACTTCCCAGGCCAAATGGAGCAGACAGGGTGGCAGGGAGGGGGCATGCCCTCTTCTCCCCTTTGTGTTGTGTGAAACATGCTTAGCCCACACCCTCAACTTCTACTTTTAATGACTGCAATTTAATACTTGGGTTAGAGTAAGTGAGGACAAGCCAAAAATGTGTTCCCCACCAATGCTGTCATTCTACCCTTTGTAAACTCTCATCAACCAGCCGATGGTCCCTCAGCTGGCCTGACCACCCTGGGACCTGGTTCCGGCCCCAGGCTGCTTTGCAGTCACTTCTCTGCTGCTCTTCTGGGTGCTAGGCATGACCTGATCTGGAACCCACCACAATGACCACAGCTCTTCCCTGCAGGGCCCAGGCCAGCCACGTGTGCTGCCCACATTCTCCCTGCAGCTGCCATTCAGAGGCACTCTCACCCAGTAGAAAGACCTCATGCCATGCATGCTTATCCTAAGCCTACCTGCCTAACATGCTGTTCCTGAACCTTCGTTTTTATCTCCAGATCTCCTGGCCTCTGTCCCTTAACATGGAGAATACAGGAATTGAGCCCAAAAGGCTTGGGTTAGAAACCCGGCTGTAACTCGGTGACCTTGGACATTTCATCTCCCTGAGCCTCAGTTCCTTAGCAGTAAGGCAGCATTGGCATTGGCAGCAACAGCACAGGACTATTGTGAGGATGATAATAATAATAATAATAATGACAGCCTGGATGCAGTGGCTTACGCCTATAATCCCAGCACTTTGGGAGGCTGAGGTGGGTGGATCACTTGAGGTCAGGAGTTTGAGACCAGCCTGGCCAACATGCTCACGCCTATAATCCCAGCACTTTGGGAGCTCGAGGCGGCAGGATCACTTGAGCCCAGGAACTCCAGACCAGCCTAGGCAACGTCTCTACAAAAAAATCAAAAAATTAGCCGGACACGGTGGCCCGCGCCTGTGGTCCTAGCTACTCAGAAGGCTGAGGTGGGCCAGGCGCCATGGCTCAAGCCTGTAATCCCAGCACTTTAGGTGAAACCCCGTCTCTAGTAAAAAATACAAAAATTAGGCAGGTGTGGTGGTGGGCACCTGTAATCTCAGCTACTTGGGAAGCTGAGGCAGGAGAATCACTTGAACCTGGAAGGCAGAGGTTACAGCGAGCTGAGATCATGCCATTGCACTCTAGCCTGGGTGACAGAGCAAGACTCTGTCTCAAAAAAAAAAAAAAAAAAAAAAGAGACAAAATAAAATAACAATATTTCTCAAGAACATATTAAGTACAGCCTCCATGCTAAGTAATTCCATGGCTCTCACTTGATCCTTCATCAATCAGGAGATTATTTTACTGTCATCCCCATTTCACAGATGAAAAAAGGGAACCAGAAGTTCCTGGCACATAGTAGGCACTTGACAAGTGCTGCTTCTTTCTATGGTTTTTGGTTTTTCAACCATCTAAATTCATAAATTAAACCAACTATTCTCAAGCTGAGCCAGAGTACACAGCAGTTGTTCCTACCTGTGGCATCTGTAGGTGTCCAGCTTGCTCAGTGACTCTAGCTGGGCAAACGGATCACCCAGGCTGGCTCCTTGTTCTGAGATACCTCATCCAAAGATCTCACCCATCCAAACTCATAAAGAGCCTATGCTGGAGTCAGGAGATGTGGGCCCCTGGGCCAACTTGATCAGTGGTTTACTTAACTCCTCTGAGCCTCAGTTTCCTCTATTAATGTTGCAGAGAAGAGTAGTAGGAGTGGCACATAATAGGTGCATAATAAACTTTTGGCTTGACAGCCTCTCCATATGCCTTAGTCATTTGAATGAGATATAATTAAAGACCAATTCAAAACACTGACCAGCCAAACACACAAGGGAGGCATAAACACAGTGAACAAATCAATAGAGAGGGGGTGGGCGAGCAAGCGCTCTCCTGATGTCACTGGATGGGCCCTCCGTCCCCACATTGCAATGTGTACAGATATTCTACCTTCTTGCCTGCTGGGAAGCACAGAATTAAATCTTGTATCAACCACAGGAACTATTCTAAGTGTAAGTTTGTAGTTCATTCTCTTTTCCCGTTGGATTACAAAGCTCTGACTTCTTTTCCTTACTTAATGGTTGTATTGTTATTTTATGTGTCATTTTATAAAAATCAGAATCTACCCAAATCCCCCCCCCCCCCCGCTTTTTTTGGAAGTAGAGGCATAAATGATGAGGGGAAAAGTAGCACAGATACAGGAAGTCAATCCACATATAGGGTGAGACAGAACTCAGGCAGCTTCCTCGCATCCCTGACAAATGCCTTTGAAAGTCAGCTTGCCTGTCACCTCTTCTAAGAAGCCTCCTTGGATCACTTTGGATATGACTTAGGTTTCTCCAGAGAAACAGAGCCAATTGGAGATAGATTAGACAGACATTGATTGATGGATGGATGGATAGATAGATAGATAGATAGATAGATAGATAGATAGATAGATAGATAGATAGATAGATAGATAGATAGATAATGAGGAAACTGGCTCACACAATTATGGAGGCTGAGAAGTTCCACAGTCTGCTCTTGCAAGCTGGAGATCCAGGAGAGCCAGTGGTATTGTTTCCAGCCCAACCCCAAATGCCTGAGAACCAGGGGAACTGCTGGTATAAATGCCAGTCCAAGGGCAGGAGAAGACCAATGTCCCAGCTCAAGCAGCAGGCAGGTGGGAAGGAGACAAATCCTCTCCTTCCCACCTCTTTGTTCTAATCAGGCCTGCAACAGTTTGGATGATGCCCACCTACATTCAGGAGCTCAATCTACTTTACTGAGTCCACTCACTCAGAGGCTAATCTCATCTGGAAACACCCTCACAGACACACCCAGAAATAACATCTCATCTGGGCACCCCTTGGCCCAGTCAAGCTAACACATACAAGAAACCATCACAAATGTATCAGTCATTCCTCCTATGTTCCCGGTGCATGATTCTCATTCTCACTCTCTGTTGTAATTACCTGTTTCCAGGCCTGTTTACAGTCTGTGAGTTTCTCTAGCCAGGGTCTTTGCCTCACTCGTTCCTCTGTCAGGCCCAGTGCAGGACCTGAATGGGAGATGGGAAGGAACAGGGAAAGGGAATATAAGAGGCTTCACAGAGGTGAAACATTTGAGCTAGGTCTTCCAGTAATTTCCTGAGCACCTATTATATGCTAGGCATGAAGTGTCCAACAATAAGAATGCCATATCCATTAAAAAATGTATGTAGGCCAGGCACGGTGGCTCACACCTGGAATCCCAGCACTTTGGGAAGCTGAAGCAGGTGGATCCCTTGAGCTCAGGAGCTCGAGACCAGCCTGGACAACATGGCAAAACCCTGTCTCTACAAAAAAAATACAAAAATTAGCCAGGCTTGGTGGTGTGCACCTGTGGTCCCAGCTACTTGGAAGGCTGAAGTGGGAGGATCACTTGAGCCTAGGAGGTCAAGGATGCAGTGAGCCAGTGCACACTCCATGCTGGACAACAGAGTGAGACCCTGTCTCAAAAAAAAGAGTACATAAAGGGCCTCCCGTAGTGACAGGCACATGATAGGAACTCAAGACGTGACAGCCATAGTTGTAATAGGAAAACACTGAAGGTCATCTGAAGGAGATTGTGCTATTGGCACAATTACACAGAGAAAAACTACACAGCCCTCAAAAGTAATAAGGTAGACTTCTATGGACTAACACAGAAAGGTGGTTCTAACGCAACACTCAGGAAGAAAGGAAGTGAAGGAAAAGTCACAGTGTCTATTGCATGCTAGGTGCCATGTGTCATATGATTACATGTCTGTAAATACTACACATGTGCATTATACTTGCATGTATATATGCACATATGTAGACATTTCTGGAAGGATTCCCCAAATCTGTTAAGAGTAGTTAGTTCCAATCAAGAGTGATATTGGGGATTGGGGAAAGCCTCCCCTTTTACTTTAAATGGTTTTATATTGTTGAATATTTTTATAATAAATTTAAAAATAGCGAAGGGAAAAAGAAGAGTTGCTAGAGGAGGCATGTACTTAAGTTAATACTTTAATTAATGAATAAGTGCTCCAACCAGAGCCTCAGTGAAAAGCCCAGTGACTTGGTGAAGTGTGTGGTCCAGCAGCCTGGCCTTGTGACTTCCACCACCCCAGGACAGGCCTGATGAGTGCAAGGGATAGGAAGACATGGAGTCTGATGGGGAGGGCCTTGGAGAAGGTCCCAGAGTCCCACACAAATCAGAGGTAGGGGAACTGGCCTCCCTTGAGAAGGGATGTGACTTGGGACCCCTGTGGAGTCACAGGGGTGGCCAGAGCTGCCTGAAGGTGAACGCTGTGCTCAGGAGGCTGGTCCTCTGCCAGAGCTGGGCCCTGATGGAGTCAGGAAGACAGGACCCAATGCTCTGAGATAAAGAGGGAGCCTTGGACATCACTGAGCCATTGCCCCTCCTCCCAGTGTGGGGAGGGGGTCAGGCACATGGGCAGGGGCAGAATTCAGGAATCATGATGTGGAGTAGCTGATTTCCCAGGCTCCCACATGGCTCCCCAGCAGGGAGGGCCTGATGAGTAGGGAGAGCATGAGTCTTAGAGAGAGACATAGGTGGTTTCGGAGCTTGACACACACCCTGTGAGACCCTAGGGCCTCAACTGCCTCCTCAGGAAAATGGAAGCAATAATGCCTCTCTTGAGTGTAATTGTGAGAGTTGGATTAGGTACGAAAGTGGCCAAAGGAAGTCTCTAACTGAAGTAGGACTTAATCCATGGTGTTAAGATGGGTATGAGGGGTGTCTTTAGGAGGGGGTGGGAATTCATGGATAGGGACAGGGTAGCTGGGGCTTTGGACTCTGGTCTTTAGGTCTCATGCATGATATACCTCAGAGAATGAAATCTACACTCAGCCCCGGCAGTTAAGAACTTGGTCTGGAGTCAGTCTCCAGTGCAAATTCCATTCCCTCACTTCTAATCATATGGCCTCTCCAGGCCTGAGATCCTTCATCATAAAAATGGAGATAATAGTAGTTTCTACCTCACAGGTTTGTTATGAGACTTAAATGAATAAACTCTTGTAAATTACCTAGTACAGTGCCTGACATATTAGGGGTTGTAAGGCAAAGAGGCTCAAATCTTTTCCACCTGAGAGAAAAGGACCCAGAGTTCCCAGTGGACCTCAGGCTGTGGCTTAGAGAAGAGACTGTCAGAAGGAGGAGGTGTGTGACTTTGGCAACCACAGTGCAGAGTGGTGAAGAGAGCAAAGGCCTAAAAGTCAGACAGATGCAAGCCAAATACCAGCATCTCTACTTTCCAGCTGTATTTGTCTAAGCCTCAGTTTCCCTAACTAAAAAAAGTTGATTTTTGTGCCTGTTCGTGCTCTACTAGATATATTAAAGTGAAACTCCAGGCTGGGCACAGTGGCTTATACCTGTAATCTCAGTGCTTTGGGAGGCTGAGGCAGGCGGATCGCTTGAGCTCAGGAGTTTGAGACCAGCCTGGGCAACATAGCAAAACCCTGTCTTTACAAAAATTAGCTAAGCATGGTGGCACACACTTGTGGTCCCAGCTACTCAGGAGGCTGAAGTGAGAGGATAACCTGAGCCTAGAAGGTCGAGGCTGCAGTAAGCCATGATTGTGCCACTGCACTTCAGCCTGGGCAACAGAGTGAGACCCTGTTTCAACAAAAAATTAAAAAATAATAAAGTAAAACTCCAGATACCACATCACCGAAAGCTCCCCCCTTCATCTTTATTTGCCATAGCTCCTTATTTCTGACCACATGGGAGGAGTGAGCACTGGGCTTGGAGTCTCAAAGACTCGCCTTTCAATCCCAGGGCATCCCCGTCACCTGTGGGATTTTGAACAAATCTCTGCACTTGACAGACTCTCCATTTCTATGTCTGGGATAACGGAGAATTCCTCCTTCTTCACAGGGCTGGTGGGAGTGACAAGTGAGGCACTATGTGTGAACACGCCTTGCCCAGTGTCTGCAGAATGCTCGTCTTAGGATTAAATGTTCATTGTGACTTTTTCTTCACAAGCCTTTATTATTATTATTATTTGGATGCCTACATTTTACAGTCAGTTTAAGAACAACTTAGCTTTACTCTCTTTGACCAAATGAACACCCTGAAATGTGGAAAGCATATATACTCTGAGTCTGACAGGCCTGGTTTAGATCCTAGCTCTAGCTCTGTGTCCCTGGCCAAGTCACTTTGCCTCTCTGAGTCCTAATTGTCTTAGCTATAAGGTGGCATTGATAATATCTATTTCGACTGGGCACGGTGGCTCACGCCTGTAATCCCAGCACTTTGGGAGGCTGAGGCGAGCAGATCACTTGAGGTCAGGAGTTTGAGATGAGCCTGATCAACATGGTGAAACCCTGTCTCTACTAAAAATACAAAATAAATAAATAAATCAGCCAAGCATGGTGGTGAGTGCCTGTAGTCCCAGCTACTCCGGAGGCTGAGGCACAAGAATCACTTGAACCGAGGAGGCAGAGGTTGCAGTGAGCCAAGATCACACCACTGCACCCCAGTCAGGGTGACAGAGTGAGACTCTGTCTCAAAAAACAAAACAAAACAAAACAAAACAAAAAAACCTACTTCACAGGATTGTCGTGAGGATGACAATGACAATAGTGGTAATAATAACAGGGGAGGGGCAACCACTATCAGGGTGGGACAGCTGTGGAATGACAGATCAGACACCTGGGCAGGTAGAAGGGTCTTCATCTAGCAGGTCACCACCTGAAAAAAACACCTCGAAAGCTGCTGTCACCTGCCTGAGGGTGTCACCTGAGGGAGGAGTGGCAGTGAGGAAGGGCAGGCTTAGGGGCTGCAGCTTAAAACTGGGTTCCTGTGTAACCCTCTGCACATTGTCTCTCTTCACCGACAGCAGCTGCCTCCTGAAGCAGAGTCTCAGTTCAGCTGGGAAAGGTCTTTGGATGAGGTATGTCAGAACAAGAAGCCAGCCTGGGTGATCCGTTTGCCAAGCTAGAGTGACTGAGCAAGCTGGACACCTAGAGACGTCCCAGGTAGGAACAGCTGCCGTGTATGGTTGGTGGGAACGTAAATTAGTTCACCCATTGTGGAAGATGGTGTGGTGATTCCTCAGAGATCGAGGACCAGAAATACCATTGACACAGCAATCCCATTATGGGGTATATGCCCAAAGGAATAGAAATCATTCTGTTACAAAGATGCATGCACACATATGTTCATTGCAGCACCATTTACAATAGCAAAGACATAGAATCAACCCAAATGCCTATCAATGATAGACTGGATAAAGAAAATGTGGTACATATACACCATGGAATACTATGCAGCCATAAAAGGGAATGAGATCATCTCCTTGGGAGGGACATGGATGGAGCTAGAAGTCATTATCCTCAGCAAACTAACACAGGAACAGAAAACCAAACACTGCATGTTCTCACTTAAAAGTGGGAGCTGAACAATGAGAACACATGGACACAGGGAGGGGAACAACACACACTGGAGCCTGTAGGGGGGTGGGTTGGAGGAGGGAGAGCATCGGGAAGAACAGCTAATGCAGGCTTCATACCTAGATAGGTGCAGCAGACCACTGTGGCACACATTTACCCATGTAACAAACCTGCACATCCCGCACAGGTCCCCCAGAACCAAAAGTAAAAATTAAAAAAAACATAGACCTGGAAAAAAAAAGAGAATAGTGGATTTAATTTATGAATTTAGATAGTTGAGAAACCAAAAGCCATAGAAAGAACCAGCACTTGCCAAGTGCCTACCATGTGCCTGGAACTTCTGTTTCCCTCTTTTCATCTGTGAAATGGGAATGACAATCAAATAATGCCAACCTCTCCGGATTGATGAAGGATTAAGTGAGAGCCATGGAATCACTTAGCATGGAGGCTGCATTTTATAAGCCCTTGAGAAATATTAGCGCGTATTATTATAAGGCATGGGGCAGAGGGGAGGGGTGGTTAATGAGACAGAGATCACAAGAAGGGGTGGATGCTTCAGAGGAAGATGATGGATTCAGTTGGAGTGAGCTGAGTTTGTGTGCCAGTGGGTCAGCCAGCGAAGAAGTCCATTTGGCAGGCAGTTGATATGGTGGTGGTCATGAGGCCACAGTCTGGAACCCTGGGCAAAGGTCTGGACAGGAGATGTAAATTTGGAAGTCTTTGGCACAGAGGTGGTGAAACCATGACTGGTGGGGGGTGAAGACCCCAGGGTGATGCTGGAGCAGAATATGAAAAGAACAGAGAGCCAAAGGGGGCTGCTGAGGAACACCAAGATGTTAGGGGGAACAGAGCCAGGGCAGACTGGAAGCTTCTGGGAAGGAGCAGCCAGTGAGCTCAGAAAGGGTGAACTCAAGAGAACCAGGAAGAGAGTGGTTAAAGAAGGAACTAGTAAATAGCACATAGATCATGGACAGGTCAAGAAATCAAAGGCCTAAAAGCACATGTTACAGTACATACTTTCTCAGGCCAGTGCAGGCCAAAAAGTGAGGCAGTGACTGCCCTAAGTATACACTACCAGCTCCCAGCCAAGTGAGGCCAACCTGTAAAGCTCACGTAAGAACTGTGAGTCAGCCAGGGGCCCTCAAAACGGAACCTCAAGGCTCTTGAAAGGCAATGTAGAGGAGGAGAGGGGCTCACCCTCTCTGCCTGAGATTGTGAAACCCTGGCAGGCCTCTAAGCAGCTCTGAGACAGTTTCCTCATCTGCAAAAAGGAGATCATATCCAAACTTTATATCAGGGTTGTATAAGAATTGGATGACATCATAAGATACCCAGTATGCAATGGGCACTCAAAGGTTAGTGTTCTCTACTATTTCAATATAAAAATATTGATCCCTAATGATGGTCCTGAATCACTAAGAAAAAGTTACATTCAGGTCAATTGCCATCCTTTTGGAAACACAGGGAAGGATGTAATGTACTTTAGAAAGATTCACAGTAGAAGTCACATCTGTCTTATTTTCGAAGATGGTTGGTCTTGGTGATGGGGTACCCCCGGCATGACCACCAGGCTCCCCTTCAGCACCATGATTCAGTGGCTTTTCCTAGAAGGAAACGGGCATCTGCGGATTAGCTCCCTGTTCAGAAGTCATAGGGAGCTTTCCTCACTAGTCCAGAAAGACCCAGATGGCTGGGGGATGAGAGGAAAGCCATGCAGAGCTCACAGAGGAGCCCCAGCGAGGGTTCAGGTTAGGAGAGTCCGGCTAAGTTGTTCTTAAAATGTCTGGTAAAGATCCAGTCACAGTTAACATTTACTCCAAGTACTGAGCCAGGCACGGTCACCTCTCACATATCACACAGTCTCAGTTGTCACTCTCACCAACCTCAGGAGGAAGATGGAATTCTCCTCTATCTCACACATGGACACGGAGATTCTATCAAGTGAAGTGATTTTCTCAAAGTCACACAGGTGGCTCTTGGACGGGAAGGAGTGCCTGTGGTCAGGAAGGAGAAGTAAGCTGGATGTGAGGAGCTGGGGAGGAAGCCAATGAGGGAGGAAGCTGTGGGCAGTGTGATGTCTGGGTTTCACTTTAATACTTTCTAGCAGACAGTACCAGACACAGGGAGGGGCTGGGACCTGGCCTCACGACTACCACCATGAAGGGACCGCTCTGCAAGTGACAGACCAGACACCTGGGCAGGCAGAGGCGTTTCCGTCTAGCAGGAGCCTGCCACCTGCAGACACGTATCAAAACACTGCCATCATTGTCCTTAGTCTATGACTTAGTGAAGGAGTCACGACAAGGAAGGGAAGAGGTTTGAGGGCTGCGTGCCTGAAATTGAGCCTCACTGGTATCCAATGGTGGCCAGGAGGGCAGAAGCAACCAACATACCAGCTGTGAGTCCACAAGGCCCTGGAGGAAGTCTCAGGGTCAAGTGGGAATGAAACGGAGATGAGAAAACCTACAACACTGGGCTTTGCAAGAAACATGTAACAGCACATGGGGAGCGACCCGGGGAGTTCCTGGTACCGAGCAGGCGCTGCTTTCTTCTTCTCACCTCGTGTTTGTCAGATGAGGATGCTGAGGCCTGGAAAGGAAGAGCGACATCACATACATAGTGAACTAGTGATGAAACCCAGACTGGGATCCCGACTGCCTGCCACCCAGAGGCCCCAACCCTTAGGCACTTGATGACCCGTTCCTCCTGAACCAGAGGGACGTAGCTGCAACACCACAGCAGTTCAGATCGTGTTAACAAACCTAGAGCCTGGCCGGGCGCGGTGGCTCAAGCCTGTAATCCCAGCACTTTGGGAGGCCGAGACGGGCGGATCACGAGGTCAGGAGATCGAGACCATCCTGGCTAACACAATGAAACCCCGTCTCTACTAAGAAATACAAAAAACTAGCCGGGCGAGGTGGCAGGCGCCTGTAGTCCCAGCTACTCGGGAGGCTGAGGCAGGAGAATGGCGTGAACCCGGGAGGCGGAGCTTGCAGTGAGCTGAGATCCGGCCACTGCACTCCAGCCTGGGCTACAGAGCGAGACTCCGTCTCAAAAAAAAAAAAAAAAAACAAAAACAAACCTAGAGCCTGGACTGCACTGCCCAGCACTGGAGCCACTAGTTCCGTGGAGTCCCCAAGCACTTGAAACGTGGCTAGTCCAAGTGAGATGTTCTGTTAAGTATAAAAACACATCAGATTTGAATATTTTGTAGGAAAAAAAGGTTTCAAGTATCTCACGAATGATTTTTGACCCTGATTACATGCTGAAATAATATTTTGACTGTATTTGGTTAAATGAAAATATTTTAAAGTTAATGTTACTGACTTCTTTTTACTTTTTAAAAAAGATGGATGCTTGCTGATTATTTGTTTATTGAGATGGGATCTCACCCCATTGCCCAGGCTGGAGTTCAGTGAAACAATCATAGCTCACTGCAGCCTTGAACTACTGCGCGCCAGCAGTCCTCCCACCCCAGCCTCCCAAAGCACTGGGATTATAGGCGCATGCCACCAAGCCCAGCTCCTTTTATTAAGGCAGCCACTAGAAAATTTAAAATTATACACGTGGCTCACCTTATATTATCATTGGACAGCACAGGTCTTGTAGTAGGAGATGGGGCTGTCCTCGCCTGTTCAGAGGACTGAGCTGAATTCTAGACTGCACATCTCAGGAGGCACCTAGGCAAAGAGGAGTAGATTCAGAGCCTGAGGAGGGTGGGGAAGGGACTCAGAATGAGGTCATGGTATTGCATAGCTCTAAGGGCACCACCCTTGGTATGGTCCAGCAGGCATATGAGCTATGTCATGTAAGGGACAGTTGAAGAAACTGGACATGTTCCACCTGGAGAGAAGACATGGAGAGGGGATGTGATCACTGTCTTCAAATAGCAAAGGACAGTCACGGGACACTGGGGACAGATGTGTTCTGTGTGGCTTCAAAGAGGAGAGCTGAGATTCAAGGCAGAGCTCCAGGGAGCAGACTTCCACTCTAAGGAAGGCCCAGGGCCCTCCAAAGCCAGGCTGTGCTTCCTTTTCGGGGGGCACAGAGAGGGAGGGAATGGCATTTGGGGCCCCTTGGCGGATTTGCCTTGGGAGGGGTGAAGCACAGAAGAAAGAAATGTGTTAGATTATCTGCAGTGGAAAAGGTCCTCACAGCCTGAGCCTCTGGGGCACCCCTGGGCTGGGTGGCTGCCCCAGGTAGGCCAAACAGAGGGTCTCTCTGAGGTTTCAGCCTAATAATAATAACACTACAAAACTGCTTATTGAGCATCTATTACATACCAGGGGACTTTACACATATGATTACTGCGTCTCTCGCTTACCCCGAGGAAGTGGGTACTATTTCCCAATTATTAGGTGGATAAGGAAACTGAGGCTCAGAGAGGAGGAATGCTTTATCCCAGGTTACACAGCCAGGATGAACTGGGATTTGAACCCAGTCTGGCTGATCCCAGGGCCCACAGGCATGGGGTGGCCTCCTCAGGGAGCCTAGAGGGGCAAGGGCCAGCTAGAGCCCTGGGGAAGCTGGGTTGGTTCTTCATGGGAAGCCAGAGCCCCACTGGGCTCTCCAATTAGCAAGAGCAGAGAAATCAGAGGCAGCAACAAGCTCTGCTAATGAGCTGCCACATTAAACAATGAGTCACACTTCCATACGGTGCCGCTCCAGCCCTAACCCGGAACAAACAAGCTGTGAGAAACAGTTTACAAAACAGCGAGGTGTGACTGTCTCCCTGCTGCCGCCCGCCACTGCTGCCACCATCACGGCACTGCAGCCACCACCACGCCCACCGCCCATGGGCACACACAGGTGCAAGGGGCAGACCCGGGAGGGGGCTAAAGAGCCAGCCCTGACTTCTGAGCTCAGCGGGAGTACCCTTCTTTGGCAGTGACCCAGGCACAGACTCTGAGCTGCAGCTTCCACTGCATTCTAGCCATCTCCTGGGATGCAGGGATTCTGTCATTTGGTCACTCTGTGACCTAGGGCAAATGACTTAATCTCTCAGGGTCTCAGTTCTCTTATCTGGATTGCGGGGATAATAATATCTAGCTCATTATTTAATTGTGAAGACTAAATGTGATCATCACATAAACCTACTACAGAGCCTGGCACAGAGAACTTATGTAGCAAACCATTCACCCCCCTAACCCTTGCATCCTTCCCTTCTCCTGTATAGGGAATCCAGCTCAGAGCTAGTCTTGTAGAAATCCCCCATTCATGGTGTCTGCCTTCCTTTTCCTGACCTATATTGTATCTATTTGTGTCCCTGGCTTACCCCCTACTGAAATATGGGATCCTGTGAGCAGGGACTTGTCTTACTCATTTCCACACTCTCAGACCCAGCACAGGAGGTGGCAGGGTGCAGTGGGAGGAGCATTAGGCATTAGGGACAACAACTGTGAGTTCAGATCACTCCTCTGACAGTTATTATCTGTGGGATCCTGAGCAGCTATGCTAAGAACCATTTATTGAACACTTCGCTGTGCCAGACCCAAATGCTTCATGTGTTCTATCCCATTTAATCCAAAGAGGGGTGTTACTGTCCCATCTCACCAACGAGGAAATAGGCTCTCAGAGCAGCTAGGTAGCATGGTGTGATGTCTTTGTAATGTGTCAACTAGGCTCAGCTGAACTACGTTTCCCAGAATTCCCTTTCCTGTATGTTTCAGGTTAGAATCCCCTAGTGGTTCTGTTTCTCTAATTGAAACCTGACTGATACACATGGCCAAGTTTCCGGAGTATGATAGTGATGGAGCTGGAGTTCGAAATGGGTGTTCCTGTCACCCAGCTGAAGATTGTTAACTACTCACTCTGATAATAATAACT
>NC_037668.1:68748553-68756267 GCF_003255815.1 Theropithecus gelada | reverse complement strand
CCTCCCGGGTTTACGCCATTCTCCTGCCTCAGCCTCCCGAGTAGCTGGGACTACAGGCGCCGGCCACCGCGCCCGGCTAGTTTTTTGTATTTTTTAGTAGAGACGGGGTTTCACCGCGTTAGCCAGGATGGTCTCGATCTCCTGACCTCGTGATCCGCCCGTCTCGGCCTCCCAAAGTGCTGGGATTACAGGCTTGAGCCACCGCGCCCGGCCTAAAAAAATTTTTTAAATATATATTTTTTTATCACTCTAAAAAATAGAGTGGTGAAAAAGATATTGTCCCTACCTTCAGTATTAGGGACAATATGAACATGTATGTGGTCAAAACAGCACAGAGGTACTCTGGCCCAGCAAGGCATGATGAGCCAGGAGTACGGTGAAAGAAGAGGTCAAGGGAATATTCCTGGGGGAGGTGAGGTCAGAGCAGAACTATGCATGTGACTAGATTAAGTAAGTGGCTAGTGAAGACTAAGTAAAAGAGGCCCGGCCAGGTGCAGTGGCTCAGTATGAAGCAGAAGATTGTATTGATTTCACTGGTCCCAGTGACTATTAAGTTTAGCTGTAACTGAAATCTACCCAGCATTAAACTCTGAGTCTGCTGTTTTAGGATTCTTAGGTTCCTCTCTGTTAGAGGAAGTGGTTCATTGCCCACGACAATGGTACCTTGTACCTTTCTTTCCAGTTGTCATCCCGGTCTTCTGAGTTAGTTATAAACTGCCAGAATCCCAAGATTCACAGTGGTTAAAGCCAAATAAAAACTGAAATATCAGGATGCGCCCTGATCCCCATATAGGTTTCCAACCTAGAATTGTCAGAGTTTTGAGATGATGCAAATGCTCATAATTCATTGAAGCACACTGTCTGGCACACGTCCGCTTTTCAGGTGGACCTTCTTGGGACCAGAGCTTAAACTTCAAAGTGTCAGGAAGACCTCCAAGGCTCTCCTCATCCAAAAGAGATGCACCCAATACTGTCTTCTTAATATCCTGTTTCTTTTCTTTGTTATAATTACAATAGTTGCTAATATTTTTAGCCACCTGTATTTTGTCATCTGCCCCACTATAGTAAATATTCCATGAGTATAGGGACAATATCTTTTTTACCATTCTCAGTATCCATCATCCTAACTGTCACATGGTAAGTATTTAATACTATTTGTTGAAAGAGTAGTAAAGGATGTGGGAAGTGGTTCCAGAGGGACTTTTTTTTTTTTTTTTTTAAACACTGAGAGTAATTTAAGCATGCACAAGGACTGTGCTATGTCTTTGGGTCCTGCGTTGGTGTAAGAATTTTCTTAGATCAACATCTCTAGTTCCTTGGTCACTCAGTTCACACCCATAAAGGGGAAAGCTTGGTTATGAGCATGGAATCTTTGCATCTTGGAAGTGGAAAGTACTCTAGAGATGATCTAGTATCTAGCCTAACACATGAGGGTGGTCGTCTGACCTCTGCTTAAATATTCCTGATAACAGGTTTTCTCTTATCTTTGGCAATTGATTTTATTGTTGGGCAGTTCTGTTTGTTAAAGGCCCTCCTTTTTTGTTTGTTTGAGCTGGACTTTCACTCTCGTTGCCCAGGCTGGAGTGCAATGGCACAATCTCAGCTCACCGCAACCTCCACCTCCCAGGTTCAAGCAATTCTCCTACCTCAGCCTCCTCAGTAGCTGGGATTACAGGCATGTGCCACCATACCTGGCTAATTTTGTATTTTTAGTAGAGACGGGGTTTCTCCATGTTGGTCAGGCTGATCTCGAACTCCTGACCCCAGGTGATCCACCCGCCTCGGCCTCCCAAAGTGCTGGGATTACAGGCATAAGCCACCGTGCCCAGCCAAAATGCCCTCCTTTTTAAGCTGAAATTTGCCTTCTTACAGCTCCTGCCCCCATTCCACTGTCTGTATTCCAAAAGAGCAAATCTACCTCCAATCCTCTTCTTTTCCCATGACTGCCCACAGGGTGTTTCTCTTCCTTGACTTTTCTCCAGACAATGCCTTCCCAGGGCCTTTCCCCTTTGCCATGATCTTGAGTTTCCTCACCACCACTCTGCTCATCCTCCACCAGGAACTCTTAATTGTTAAGGTCAGCTTTGCAATGTGATACTCTGAGAAGAGCTGCTTCTCACTGAAAATACATGCATAAGGGCTAGGTCCTTATCCATCTGTTTACCTCTGCATGTACCATAACTAGTATAGTGGCTGTCACACACACAAAGGGTGCTCAACAAATGTTTGTTTGATCCCAGTTGCTCCCATATCTCCAGCATATCAATAGTAAATTTTACACTGACCCTAGGAAGTTTAAGCATTTTTCATCTCCATTTTATAGATGGGCAAAGGAATCCTATAAAAAGGCAGTGATCATTGACTAATCAAGTCTTCCAGCCCCAGTCTTTGATACCTGGGCCAGTGGTTTCAAAGTCTGTTTTGTTTTACCAGTAGAACTCCTTTTTTTTTTTTTTTAAAAAAAAAAAAAAAGTTTTTGGCAAAGGTAAAATTGTGTATGAAATTTGTACACACTCCAGTGCATAAAAATTAAAACCACAGAAGCTGGGATGAGGCCCATAGCTCTACTTACTTGGCCTCCCTGTGGAGGGCCCACAGGGCTCTGTAGAACACAGTTTGAAAGTATTGCAGTCTTCAGGCCGGCTGCGGTTCCTCACACCTATAATCCCAACACTTTGGGAGACCAAGGTGGGCAGATCACTTGAAGCCAGGAGTTCAAGACCTGCCTGGCCAACATGGCAAAATCCCATCTCTGCTAAAAATACCAAAAAAAAAAAAAAAAAAAAATCAGTGGGGCGTGATGGCACGCACCTGTAGTCCCAACTACCTGGGAGGCTGAGGCACAAGAATTGCCTGAACGCAGGATGTGGAGGTTGCAGTGGAGTGCAGTGAGATTGTGTCACTGCATTCCAGTCTGGGTGATAGAGTGAGACTCTGTCTCAAAAAAAAAAAAAAAAGTATTTGCAATCTTCTATCCTGGCACTGTCCTACCAGAGAGAGCCTCGTTTGATCAGCCTTGTGAGGACTAGGACCTCCCAGAGCTTTGGAGCATGATGCTTTCAGTATATCTCATTAGGATAAGATTTCATGACTTGCCATCAGTCCAGATTTTCAGACCCTTCAACTCAGAATCTGCATCTCAGTGTTCTTAGCATTGCTGAAAGGAAGAGACACTGAATGGTTTGCATCAGCACCTGGTAAGCCCCTGGCTTTGTCATCATAATTATTCTTCACATCTGTTAGCTCATGTGAGGCAGACAATACTATCCCCAGTCTTAGCTGAATAAAATGAGAACTAGAAGGATGAGGTTACCCTGCTGATAAATGCAGAAATTGGATGAAATATTTTTCTTGAACTATCACAGACAGCTTAGATTTGCCACTTCAACTTCGAATGAAATACAAAATAACAATTTTTCACATTCATAAAGTTCATCCGTTTCCATTTTCTCATTTGATGTTCTCAGCATGATGGGGGATGATTTTTCCCCATTTTACACATGAAGAAACTGGTGCTTAGAGAAGACAAGCTACGGCCGGGCGCGGTGGCTCAAGCCTGTAATCCCAGCACTTTGGGAGGCCGAGACGGGCGGATCACGAGGTCAGGAGATCGAGACCATCCTGGCTAACACGGTGAAACCCCGTCTCTACTAAAAAAAATACAAAAAACTAGCCGGGCGAGGTGGCGGGCACCTGTAGTCCCAGCTACTCGGGAGGCTGAGGCAGGAGAATGGCGTAAACCCAGGAGGCGGAGCTTGCAGTGAGCTGAGATCCGGCCACTGCACTCCAGCCTGGGCCACAGAGCGAGACTCCGTCTCAAAAAAAAAAAAAAAGAGAAGACAAGCTACTTGTCTAGAATCACATACCTAGTGAAAGGCAGGAGCCCAGGTGTAGAACCCAGGTCTCCTATATCCTGGATTGGATTCCCATTCATGTCTCAAAATGGGACGCTGCTAGTCATTTATCCTGGAAAATAGGAATCAGAACCCTTATCTGCAGAAAGGAGGTGGGATATGGCTTAGGTATTATGGACCCTCAAAGACTTATCTTTTCAGAACCACTTCTAGAAAAGGGTTTCAACAATTAGCCTCCTTGATATAAAGGCAAATAGCTGTCTAATCCTAGATTTTACTTTGAGCTTATAGTTGCCAAGCAATTTTAGGTAAATATTAGAAAGCAGTCCTTAAATCCTAAACCATCTTAACGTTGAGGACTTACGGTGTGCCAGACAGTGTGCTCAAAGTTAGTGTTCGTCAGAGGCTCCGAACGAATTCCAAGCATTATCTAAACTTGATGTCTTTGAAAAATGATAAAGGACAGTGTTATGCTCCAGTACTCAAGACACCCTCCACAAGCAGAGAATGCTGTGGCCTGGGCTGAGGAACTGATCTGGTTTGGGTAGAACCCAATCATGAGGAGTCTGCTTCGGGTTCTTTGTACAGTGATAGGGTGTTGCCGCCTGGTATTGGGCCATGGGACTGGGTAGAGAAACATCAGGGTAAGATTCCCTTTACAAGGAAAGACCTTCATAGCCATTCTTTTCTGATATTCACAAACTCCTTGGAAGAAAGGGACTTCCCATGTTGTAGATGAGGAGACTAAGATTCTCCGAGAAGCACTCTGCTGAATGGCAGAGCCAGATTATACCCCAATTCTGATCTCTATGCCCAAGCTCACCACTCATCAACCGCAGATTCCTTGAAGTGTTTCTGTAGAATAGGGCAGATACAAAATGAGAGATGGAACATAGGAGCAGATTCTTTGCAAACAAGCCTTTAACCAAGCATCAAGAAGCATTTCTGACATGTCCTGCTGGTTGAGCAGAGGGTCACCTTTTAAAGTACCCTCATCTAAGCAAATGTATCCCAGCTCTAGCATGTTGTGTCTAAGGCAGTCTCTTCCATCCTAGAATAGCTCCATTTGTTTAATATGTTCCTTATCCAGAAAAAGCATAGGGCATCTAGACCAGAAAAAGCCTCAAAGACCATCTAGTCTAAGAGAAAGAATTTCTAAAGAGACTGAAGTCCAGAGAGTGACACTGAGCTTGAATAAGGTCACCTCATGAGAGCCACAACCATGACTGGTACACAGGCCTCCTGAGTCCCTGCCTAGGGCTTTCTCTTTTGCTGTTGCTTGCTCTACTCAAACAGGTACCTGGGAGCCAGCACTCTGGCAGTCCTTCTAAGCTCTAACTCTGGTTTTCCTGTTTTTCAGGTGAAACCTTTGTCCTGGGGAATAGTCTGGCCCGGTCCTTGGAACCACACTCAGACTCAATGGACTCTGCCTCGAATCCCACCAACTTTGTCAGCACCTCCCAAAGGCACCGGCCCTTGCTTCCATCCTGTGGCCTCCCATCAAGCACTGCCTCAGCTGTGCGCAGGCTATGCTCCAGGGGTAAGCTTACCAGAGTCCTGGCCCTCCTTCCCTCCCTCACTCTTTCCTTCACTTCCTTCCTGAGCTCTGGGAGGCCAGACAGGACCTAGTTCTGTTGCCCTCTGCCTGGTGGTGGGACTAGGGGCTGGACTTACTCTTGTGCCTGACCTTGCACCTGGGAGGTAATTGGACCTCCAGGATTGGCTTGAGTGTAACAGAAACTAAGAGCCAAAGATCTAGACCCAAAAGGAGCAGGGAAGGATTCATTCATTCATTCATCCATTAACTATTTATTTGAACTCCATCTGTGTTTGGCATGGGGAAGCAAAAATCAGTCACTTTTTGTCTTCAAAGTATTATGGGGAGACAGACACTATAAAACAATGTCTTGAGTGCAGTGACAGAGATATGCTTTGGGTAATATGAAAATTACAAGGAGGAATACCTAACCCAAGCTTGGTGTTCAAGGGACACTTTCTTGAGGAAGTGATGCTTTGCCTGAGACTGTATAAATGGCCATATCAGGGCTGGTAGAGGAGGGAGAGCTTTCCAGGAAGAGGGGCAACATGAATAAGGGCAAAAGAATAAGAAATAGCACCGATTATACTAGGAACTGCATGCAATTTGGAATTGCTCAACCATAAAGTATAATACTGAGACTCAAAGAGAAAAGCCTGGAAAGGTCAAGGCATATATCATAAAAGACCTTAAATGGGCTTTTAATTAGAGGCAAGACAGGTTTGTGTTTTGAATAGATTATTGACTACTGTGTTGAGCATGAATTTGAGGAGGGACAAGACTAGAGAAACCTAAACAAGTTAGGAGGTTACTCGAGTGGGCCAGATCTGAAGTGACAAAGGCCTGGTTTAGGTCAGAGACCGAAGGTTTAGAGAAGAGAGAATGGATTTGAAAGCTGTTCACAAGGTAAATTTAATCAGATTTGAGGATTTAATCAGATGTGAGGAAGAAGGGAGTGAGGACTGTCTCCCAGGTTTCTAGATGTGGTGGCCAGATAGATGGTGGTACCATCCACTGAGAGAGGGAACCCACCATAGAAGAGAAGGAAGGTCGGGGAGCCCATGGTCATGTAGATGACATCTAACAGGCAGTGACTATGCAGATCCAATCCTCAAGGAAGAGTGCTGGGCTGAAGTTAAATATTTAGGAGTCACCAGTGTATAAACAGCAGTTGAAATTTTAGGGTGAATGATACTCACTTCTCAGAAGTATGCAGTGAATGAAAATAACAGTTAACCAAAGATGAAGTCCTGGGAACCAACAAAGCTTAGGAGGTGAGAACAGGAAGGCAGGCCCACCAAGGAGAAAAAGGAATATTCAAAGTGAGAAAAATCTGATATTGTGGTAGCCAGGACTACAGAGTGTATTTGAAGGAAAGCACAGCATAACAAAGTTCTAGCAAAAAAAGGGACTGAGAAACATCTATTGGATTCCACCATTGTGGGTAATTGGTGGATCTTAGCGAAAGCAGCCTTGGTGCTGTGGTGAGGGGTGAAGGCAGATTGCACTGGGGACTTTGATGAGAAAAAAAGGCTGGTGATGAGTCAGACTCTAAGTCAAAGAAGATCTTTCAGAATGGGAGCCCTTCAAGCACGTATGTCAGCAGACAGCTTGCACCTTCCAAAAAGCAGCAATTAAGAATATAGGAAAGAGGAAAAAGTAAGGCCTCAGGAGTGGTGGGATCAAGGGCATAGGCAGAGGCATCAGTCTTAAGCCAAAAGGAGGCATACTTTCTCTGAGAGAGGAGGGAAGATTGAGTGTGTCCATCAGTGAATAGAGAAAGGCCTGGTTAGGGAATGGGTTAGGAGGGCTGATAAACTGGACTAGTCTTAAAGAAGATGGGGAAAAATGGACCAAAGAAAAGGGGATGATTTGCAGGAAACCTCAGGGCCTAACTATGCTTGGAGACTAGTTGGCCAGTTTGCAAAAGCCATGGTTTTCTTCTGTGGTTCTTAGCAACCTAGTAGATATGGGATGAGAAAAGACAGCTTGAGAATTAAGGGGTTTTTTTGCTGAGCTAGTAGAGCAAGAGCTGGGAGGAAGGGGGGAGAGTATGTAAAGAAATCAGGAGGCCGGGCGCGGTGGCTCAAGCCTGTAATCCCAGCACTTTGGGAGGCCGAGACGGGCGGATCACGAGGTCAGGAGATCGAGACCATCCTGGCTAACACGGTGAAACCCCGTCTCTATTAAGAAATACAAAAAACTAGCCGGGCGAGGTGGCGGGCGCCTGTAGTCCCAGCTACTCGGGAGGCTGAGGCCGGAGAATGGCGTGAACCCGGGAGGTGGAGCTTGCAGTGAGCTGAGATCCGGCCACTGCACTCCA